>NW_026999326.1:1500000-1697500 GCF_037126465.1 Ornithodoros turicata | reverse complement strand
ATGTCTTCCGTGTTGACATCCCTTCGGAGCCGCTTGCTGACTGTGTGCTGTAGCTCGGTTATTGCAAGCCTGGCGACTTCCGGGTCCCTGGATGTTAATGACTTGAAAGCGTTGTCCACGCGGCTGAGGTTGCTCATTTCTGCCGCGATGGGGATTCCGCAACCTCCGCCTTTTCTTGACCTGTAGAGGTACAGTGTGGTTGCAGGTTGTGGCAGGTATAGCGTCTGCTTGATCATGGGCTTCAGCAGGTCGTCAAAATTCCGCCACTCCGTTTTCCCGAGGGTCCCGCAGCTCATGGCAAAGTTTAGTGCCGGGTAGATGAACGTCCTTAGGGCATCTAATCGCTGCCAGGGTGCCAGTGCTGATTCCATTATCTTCTTGGCAGCGTTGATCGTTTCACGCAGGTCCTCCACGTCGTTTGCAAGCACGAAGCCCACTGGTCTGCCAAGATATTTCAGGGGCTCGTAGTCGTGCAGCGTCGGGATTACCTTGTTGTCGATCCTGATTGGCATCTCTCGCAGGCCGACTGGATGTTTGCCGGACAGGTGCAGGGCTTTGCACTTTCCCGGGTTCAGTTTTAGTCCGAGCTGTCGTGCCAGCGTTGCGACTGTGTTGACTTTATCTTGGAGGGTTGATGGGTCCTGCGCTAGTGCGGCGATGTCGTCGGCGTATGCGAAGATTCGGTGAGTGGAGTCCGCGCCTTGTACTGTCCTGATGATGACATCAATGACCATGTTGAAGAGGAGTCCGCTTAGCGGGCACCCCTGTCGGATGCCAGCTTTGATGTTGATTGGTTCGGTCTCTTCTCCGCCGGTAGCTACTCTCGTAGTGTTCTCGGTGAACAGATCCCGTACGATCTCCGTGAACGCTTCTCCGGCACCGCTGCGGCAGACTGCTTCCACTATTGCGTTGTGTGGTACCTACCCAAAGGCATTTGAAAAGTCCAGAACGGCCGTGCACAGTTCTCCTGCCTCGGTCGAGGAGGATTTGTAGGACGAAATTATGTTCAAATACGCCGTCGTAGGGCAGAACACGCTTTTGGCAGTGGCTGATCACATTGTTCTTAGCAATCACATGTTTCCATTCTTGAGTCCAGGCATCCTGTGTATAGTTTGTTAATGGTCCTCATCAGTGATATTGGCCTCCAGTTTTGTAGATCGTCGCGCCTCCCCTTCTTGTGAATTAGGATCGTTCGTGACGATTTCCAGCTTCGCGGCACTCTCCGATACTTGAGGCACATATTGAACGTTGCCGCTAGGAATGTGCACTGGGGGTCTGTCATTAGCCAATGCTTGTAAGTGATCCTGTCTTCCCCAGGTGCCGTGTTTTCGCACCGTCGTGCTCGTTTTCGAACTTCTTCTGGGGTGAAGGGACTCAGCTGGACTTCTTCTCCTGCAGGACGCACCGTTGAAAATACACTTGTGTCCGCTGTTTTTCCCTGCCATAATTCTTGGAAGAATTGTCCTGCCTCTTCAGTCGGGATTTCGCACTGGGTAGTTTCTCCCTGGACAATTAGTCTTGCAGCCTGCCGGCGGTTTGCTCTATACAGTCTCTGTATAGCTTGGGGATCTTCTGGGTTCACCTTTCGACGACTGGAGGTGCGTTCGGTGATTTCGGGTATTTTTGCGGCTGTCTTCACTAAGGTGACGGCATCCTCTATGGCCTTCTCGAAGCTCGCGTAAACATTGTCAGATTTTGGCCGCTTGGTCATTTCGTTGATTGTCCTTGCTAATTGTTCGAGTGGGCTGCGTTCATCTGCTGGTTGTTGGTCCGTTGTTCTTGGGCGGTCTTCGGATCCCCCGCTTGGGTCAAGATCTTGTGTCGCGTGTAGCTGCGCGTCATTAGTAGATTCTGTTACCCCAGGAGTGGCACTGCCGAAGGTGGTGCTTTCGGTCTGGGATGCACTGCATTCCGCCGAGGATGACTCGTCTGTTTCTGTCCCCGGTTGGGTGAGGGGTTCGTCGTGACCGCTGTTGGCTGCTGTTTCCCCCGTCTTCGGTAGATCCCTCTTCGGGGACGTCCGTTGACCGCAACTGGGCTGCTCTCCGCGCTCTGGCATCCTGACGGCGATGTAGCTTCTCGTGATTGCTGAGGCCTCTTCTTGATGGGAAGGTTTTGTGGCAGGTAGTGCATTTGAAGGGGAAGGCGAGGGCGGTTCTGGATCTGTTGCTGAGGGGTGACGCGGCCGGGCATTGCTGTTTATGCTGGGTGGGACGCGAACCAAGGACAGTATTGCATTTGCATCAGCGGTGTTTTACGGTGGTGATTCGAACCCCGTGTTCGTTTTCTAGATGGCGCTTCAGGGACGCTGCCTGTGAGGTCCATGTTGTTGACCTGAAGCGGCGGGTGCATCTGATTTCCGTGCAGACGAAGTGGTCGGGCACTGGGAAGGAGAGGGTGAGTGCCGTGTCCTCTCGCTGTGGCTGATCCTCCTCCCTGAGGGTTGTAGTGGCTGGGGCGGTTGGCGGTTCTCCAAGGTCCGGCTTCCTCACAGAGGATATAGAGACCGGATCTCCCTCGGACTGTAAATAGGTACGGGGCTGCAGCTGTAGAGGACTGCCGGGGTCACCGCCTGGTGCAGCAATCCGATCTGCGGGGGGAGGAATGTCCTGGCGTGTGGGTCCAGGCAGGGCTGAAGGCTGGCTTGGAGGCCCTAGGCTCGAGGACATATCAGGAGACGTGGGCAGGTTGTCGCAGAGGCGTCCCGAGGACGATCCCTCTCTGCAGTCTAGGGGGCTGCAAGGGCTCCGGGGATGGAGGCTAGCCGCGTCTGTGGGGCACACCGAGGGACTCGGGCTGGCCGGCGTGCCAGGTCGGTCTTTGTCCTGGGCAGTAGGGAGAGCAGGGGTCCAAGGCAGGAAATCTCCTGCTCCGCGGGTGATCTTGGCCGGGCGGCGCATCTCCCAGGTCGAGGGTGGCGGGGGCATGTTCACAAGGTGGCCAGCCCCGGGTCAGGCTGCTTCAGGAGGGGGCAATGAACCACGCCCACAGGGGGCCTCCTTCGGCTGGTGTTCGACGCCCTGAAAGGGGCGGTAGACAGCAGAGCCGCCTACTTAACACCGCCTGTGAGAGTGGCTGCTTTGGAGCGAGGGGCTATAAACCAAACCTGCAGGCAGGCCTCGTCCTAGTCTCGGCACCCTAGTCGTCCTGAAAAGGACGGTACACAACAAGGCGTACTCGGTGCCACCACTGTCAGGCCTTTGGCGACCAAAGATGTATTGTCATCAAGCAGGAGAGCAGGACCAAAGGACTTTAGAAAAAAATCTTCCCGGAAACAACACCGCAAGCGATGCTGCCCCGACGACCGTTTTACGGGCCGCGCATTCTAAGACACGGCCCACCCGGGGGCGGACAGCGTTATCTCTGTATTGGCATCAGAGCGGAAGACCAGCCACACAGACTGGCTCCCTCTAACGTTTCACACGGACTAAACTAAGGCTACGTAGATGCCAACTCTAGAGCAATATGATCTCTAGATTAATATGCGTGCTGGACGTCACCATGCAACGAACGAAGACTCGCGGAAAGCTGCGAACGTGACAACGGCACACTGTACTTGGCCACCTAAAAGTGAAGCACATACGTACCTCTATCATCTTCAAAGAGGACCGAAGATGTCTGCCACCGTCTTGCAAAGTGCACAGGTCCCAGCACAGCTCTCTCTCTCTACGAAGAGCGCGACGAACCCCTGCTCGAACAAGATTTAGCACTTCTGCTACACTACGGATGCGGCCACCCTGTGCTGCAATGCAGCGAGAAATCCACACCCGGTAGTTAATCTCAACTGCCAGAAGGAGGAACTGTTTCCTATCGCGATGCGGGACGGGAGGCTGAAAGAGCGTTTGAATGACAGCCCACCGAATGCATGACACACCGAACAGGACTTCAACTTCGTGCCATAGAGTATCGGGCACAAGGCACTGATGAAACGCGTGTTCCGCAGTTTCGTGACAAGCACAGAATGGACAGAAAGGAGTGGTGACTCCGTACCGAGCCAGACGGTCCCGAAGCGGTAAAACGCCGTGTGCCAAGCGCCATTGCAGGCTAGCCCGACGTGCGTCGAACCAGCCCGCGGTGACAAGACGCCAAGCAACCTGCCGGGGCACACCAAGGCCCACAGCCGGCGGAGGCATGGCAAGAAGCTCCAAGAGAGATTTGTACAGTCGCTTCACAGTCCATGTAGAAATGCGTTCACCTGGGTAGGACTTGCGCAGGCGCCGCATGGAGGAGGCATACTTCCTGAGGTGGGGTGCGACAAACTCAGACCGAGGCCTACTCAGCGAAAAAGCCGAAAAAAACCTGACATCAGGACCCAGGAGGAACTGTAACAGATCATGGGCAGGGTGGCACGGCTCCATGAGCGCATCAAAAATACCTTTAAGACCAAGGGCGAGACACTTGGTCTTCATATGTGGAACCCATAGGCCACCTAACTCCCGCTGCAAGCACATGCGGGCGCGTGACACCCATTCCACGCTGCCACCCCAGATGAAACGAAAAGCTGTGCGAGTAGCAGCTACCAAGATCTGACGAGGGGGAATAACGACACTGCCATGGTACCAGTACTTACTGAAAAACCATGAGGCGGCAAGACGGGCTCGACACGTGATAGGGAGCACCAAACCTCTGAGATCAGCAAGAACGGGGACACTGCGCTGGTGCACCCTCAGCCATGAGGGCGGCGACAGTCCGCAACTATTAAAGTTATATCCTAGTATGCGAACATCGTCTTTAACAGGAATGCCAAAGGGCGCAGGGCACGAAGGGGTAGCATTAAGGAAGAGCAAAACACTCTTCGCCCGATTAATGCGCGCACTTGATACGTTGCCATAGGCATCTAGAACACCTAGGACAGCGGCAACAGAAGCTTCATCTCTAAGTATTAGAGATAGGTCATCCGTGTACGCAAAAAGCGGAAGAGCTGTAGAGCCAGGTAGTTTGAGCATACGTGAAGGGAGGAAAGTTGCAAGAGACTCCAAAAGTGGACTAAAGACCATGGCGTAGAGAGCAGGAGACAAAGGGCAACCTTGCCGCACACCGGACTTTATTGGAAAACGGTCAGACAGAGCCCCATTTAGCCCAGTCGTAGCTGAAGCTCCGGCGTACAGAGTTCTGACCCAGTCAATAACCGTAACAGGGAAACCAAAAGCGTGCAGGACCTGGTACATGTACCCGTGGTGCACCCTGTCGAAAGCCTTCTCTTGGTCAAAAGAGGCCAAACTGCAGGTTGGATGCGACTATGAGCCCAATAAAGGGCATCACGCAACGCAGAAGCGTGGAGCTGGAGGGACCGTCCGGGGACAGCGCAGGCCTGCCAAGAAGGAATAACAAGGCCCAAAACAGGAGAAATTCGTTGCAATAGCGCGTTAGAAATAATCTTATAGTCCGTATTCAATAGAGACACGGGCCTATAAGCGTTCCGATCGAGCCTGCGAGACTCGTCTTTGCAGAGCAAGATAATAACGCTCTCGCGCATGGAAGGGCGCGTTATCAAAGGACTACAGTTTGATCTTGAAGCGATAAATATTGCACGTCCATCTTTCGCTCTGGTCACGGTCACGGTACCTGCCTCCGCGGGTGTCACGTCGCCAAATTTAACATGATCTGGTGCGTGTAAGAGGCACTAGAATGATGGTCGGACTGCATGAAATGTGCGTGTTAGTGGACGGAACTTGTGTTTCTTTCTCCCTTGTATCCGCCGAAAGACCGAGAAGAGATATAGACTGCACCTGTCCCCCTTTCGCGTCTGTCGCAGTCTCGCCTTCTACGTCCGCGCATGGCACGTCGCCAGTTTGGGCATCGTGGTATATGGGTACGGAACACTAGGGTGTTAGTACTAATGCATCACGGCCCGTGAGATAAAAATGATTGATTGGAAATTGCAAGGTAGAGAGATATATATATATAGATAGAGAGAGAGAGAGAGAGATAGATAGAGAGATAGATTGAATGATTGATTGATTGATTGATTGAATTAACGAACGAACGAACGAATGAATATGTACCCTAGTGGCCAGACAGGACATTTCCCAGTGGTTGTCTCCAGTGTGTTCTGTGTCTATGTCTGATGTAGGTTCCCTGCTTTGCTTGGTGTTGTTTCTACGCTTCCCTCTTTTGCCTGTCTCTGGTCATCATGGCTGAGGCTTATTGGTGCTGTTTCCGAATTTTTCTTTCTTTTGATTTGAGACGGGTGGGCTACACCTGGAGGTCGTGCAATACCAGGGCAACCCTTGAGAGTGCCGAGGCGAGCTTCAGACACACTGTCTCGGGCAGTAATAAGATAGATAGATAGATAGATGGATGGATGGACGGACGGACGGATGGATGGATGGCGTCTATGTATAGCGTGCTGTTTCCGAATTTTTCGTGTGAGGTACACCTGGAGGTAGTGCAATACCACGGCAACCCTTGACAGTGCCGAGGCGAGCTTCAGACACACTGTCTCGGGCTAAAAATAAGATTAATATCATGAGTCCAAATAGGACTCGTATCAGATATTAAGCTGATAAGAACAGAGATTTTATTCATGATGTTAGTTGATTTATACATGTAGGATGGGTTGTTAATATTTTGATTTAGCAAAATACCAATCTATCACCTATTTGCATGGTTTTGTAGCGGCCAACTTCACTATCATTGACATCGCTTGTGGCCCCGCGAGTTTTTACCTCGAGCGTAGGTGTCGAGCGCACCCGCAGTTCATTAAAGCACCATTCTTCCTTCGGCCATCACTTGTATCGGACCTCATTTATTGTAGCACAGCTACAAATTGGTGACCCGAACGTGATGTCAATCCCGGACGGCGATCACATACCCGTCTCCGCAGAGGCCGCCGTCACCAACCTTCGCCTACCGCTCTATTCCCTGGCCGATCCTCAACTCTGGTTTGCTCAAGTAGAGGTTACCTTCGCCGGACGCCGAATAACTTCCCAGCTTTCAAAATTTTCGTATGTCGTCTCGCACTTGCCACCCGAGGCCGCTGCAGAAGTGCGCGACCTTATTCTTCAGCCACCCTCTGAGACTCCGTACGACACCTTAAAGACCGAGCTAATCCGCCGCACGGCCGCTTCGGAACGACGACGCTTGCAGCAATTGCTCACTAGCGAGGAGCTCGGCGATCGTAAGCCCACCCACCGCTTGCGCCGCATGCGCCAGCTCCTGTGAGATACTTCCGCTGATGATGTCATACTACGTGAACTCTTCCTACAGCGCCTACCCCACCATGTCAGGCTCATATTGGCTGCTGCCGAACTCACATCTCTCGATGAACACACACATCTCTCGGCCGACCGTATTATGGACCTGCAGGGCCTTCCCGTTCTTGCTGCGTCGAGCCAGGCCTCCCAGTCAACTTATCCCACACGGCTGTCATGCG
The DNA here is from genome assembly GCF_037126465.1 of Ornithodoros turicata. Lineage (NCBI taxonomy): Eukaryota > Metazoa > Arthropoda > Arachnida > Ixodida > Argasidae > Ornithodoros > Ornithodoros turicata. The sequence continues at coordinate 1,690,125 of NW_026999326.1, read as the reverse complement.
ATGCTGCCCCTTTCCCTCTGCCAGATCCCACTATCGCGACTTTGACTTCCACTGTCCAGCATTTGCAAGTCGCAGTTCAGGAGCTTCGCGTCGAAGTCGCTGCTATCTCCCATCCACCCAGAGCTTATTCTCCTAGGCGTTCGTATCGCCGCCATCGCTCTCCATCCCGCCGATACCACAGCTCTCCATCTCCTGCCAATGGGTACTGCTGGTACCATGACACCTTTGGAGTCGCTGCCCGCAACTGCCAACCGCCGTGCTCATGGCAGGAAAACGGAAGTCCCAACCATTAACGGCTGGAATGGTTGGGGACCGCGACAGCCACTTGTTCTACACCACGGATCGCGAGACTGGCAGACGGTTCCTCGTCGACACCGGCGCCGACGTTAGTATTATTCCTCCGACCCGTCACGACAAGATGCGCCATTCCCCGGAGTATACGCTACAAGCCGTTAATCGGTCGAAAATTGGCACATATGGGCACCGATCGCTCACCTTAAACATCGGTCTTCGCCGCATTTTCCGCTGGCTCTTCGTCGTCGCCGACCTTCCCTACGCGATCATCGGCGCCGACTTCTTGAACCACTTCGACCTACTCGTGGATATTCGTCGCAGTCGGCTGGTGGACAACACCACACTGCTTGAGGTTCGCGGTTTTCCGTCTGCTATCCGCGACCTCAGTCCTACGCTCCGCCTGCCCGACCCCAGCCCTTTCGCAGACATCGTCAGTGATTTTCCTGCCATCTTACGCCCTCCAGCAGCAGACGCTCCTTCCAAGCACGACACTGTCCATTACATAATCACCAAAGGACCACCCATAGCCGCCCGTCCCCGCCGGCTGGCGCCCGAGCGCTTGCGTATTGCGAAGCAAGAATTCGACCATATGTTGGACCTAGGTATCATCAGACCATCTTCCAGCCCATGGTCCTCATCTCTTCATGTGGTTCCAAAATCTACCGGCGACTGGCGCCTTTGCGGCGATTATCGGGCCCTGAACCTCGTTACGTTGCCGGACCGCTACCCACTGCCGCACATACAGAACTTTACCGCCCGTCTGCACGGTACTTCTTATTTCTCGAAGATCGACTTAATTAAGGCATATCACCAGATTCCTGTTCATCGACCAGATATTCCAAAAACCGCTATCACGACTCCATTCGGGCTCTTCGAGTATGTGCGGATGCCCTTTGGTCTGCGAGACGGAGCCCAGACATTCCAACGTTTTATCCAGGGTGTCGGAGCGAACCGAAAACCGGAACCGAAAACCGAAAAAAAACCGCTATTTTGGTGCGAACCGGAACGGAACCGAAACCGTAGACGTTTTTTTCGCTCAGGAGGGAAACCGAAAAATATATTTAACGGTTTTCGGTAAAAAAAAAAAATGTGTACCACGGATAGGCGAATGAAACAGACATCGTGTGCTCTGAAGTCATGTCATGGGTACCATACGAGGGTAACGGTTACGGTGGAATGTATGTCGGTATATTATGACCCTTAGGCTCCCTTTGTAATGGTTTATCGTTCGCGCACGCACACAGACTTAGAGGTACATGTGACACTCTAGCAATGTACCGTACTGTTCGTTCTAATTTGATCCCCGCAAACTCTCCTCAACTAAACAGCGACCCAAGGGGGCTGCATAACGGCTTCTTTATCGGTAATGTCGCGCAACGCGTCCCTTGTTTGAGAGCAGCTAAGTTGAATACATTTACGTATATGCGAGGGCAAGCCCGTGCGAAGTGGCAACTCTTTTGTGGACAGGACACGAAGAAAATAAAACGGAGCCGTCGAGCGCGTTTGTGAGTGAAGGTGTTCCTCGATTTGCGTCGTACTCGTGCGGTGGTGCTTGCTGGCTAGACAGTAGCAACAGACATTCGGATGGGACGCGATCGCTCCAACCCAGCAAGAAAGTACTTTACGTATGACATCACGACATCACGACAAAGAAGTCAGTTTGTAGCATGTGCTTCAAGAAAGGAGAAAGCCTATTTGAACAGACAGGAACCTACAGGAACCAGGAGCTACCAATTTCACAGCTGTCTATTAATATTAAATACCATGTATGCGGAATAAACGGGTTTACATTTTGTAACATTTTTTTTTTTTGTGGGGATAAATATTCCCAGCAGAAGCGGAACCGGTTAAAAACCGGTATGAACCGTTATTTTTTTGCTCCGGAGCAGAACCGGTAGCGGATCGTTTATGATGTAACCGGAACGAAAACCGCAACGAAAAACGTTTCGGTTCGACACCCTGGTTTTATCGACCAGGTCCTCAGAGGTTAACATTTTGCTTTGCATACCTGGACGATATTCTCGTTGCCAGTACCTCTGAGGAAGAACACCGAGCCCACCTACGCCAGTTGTTCACTCGCCTACAGGAATTCGGCATAGTCATCAATGCGCCTAAGTTCGAGTTTGGCGTTTCCACCCTCAAGTTCCTCGGGCACACCATCACTCCGCAAGGCATTTCACCTCTGGGCGACAGAGTCCAGCACATCCTCGACTACCCACTGCCTACCTCCCACACCAGCCTCCGCAGATTTTTGGGTCTCATCAATTTCTATCGACGGTTCATTCCGCGCTGTGCAGACATCATCGAGCCTTTGCACCATCTGCTCGCCGACACCGGCCGCAAACAGCAGAAAACTACCCCCCTGACTTGGACTGATGAAGCTCAACTAGCCTTTGCAACCGTCAAACGGAAACTTGCAGACGCAACTCTCCTGCATCATCCGCAGCCTAACGCCGAGACGGCCTTATTGGTCGACGCTTCAAACAAAGCCGTTGGAGCCGTCTTATAACAACTCTTCAACGGCGAATGGTGCCCACTAGGTTTCTTTTCCCACAAGCTTTCCCCAACTCAGCGTCGCTATAGCACCTTCGGGAGGGAGCTTCTGGGGGCGTATCTCGCTGTGAAACACTACAGGCATTTCCTAGAAGGCCGATCTTTCACACTGCATACCGACCACAAGCCCCTCGTCCATGCCCTCGGCAGCCCGAACACCACCCACTCTCCCCGAGAAGACCGTCACATGGCATTCATAGTCGAGTTCACTGACGACATCCGCCACATCCCCGGAACTTCCAACTACGCTGCCGACGCCGTGTCGCGGCTTGACATCGCCGCCGTTTCCACCCAACCGTCCCGGGCGTCGGTTGACTTCGACGCCATCGCCTTGGCACAGGCGACTGATACCGAACTGCACGCCCTTCGCGACCAGCCATCGGGCTCTCTTAAGTTCGCCCAGTGCCCCTTGCGCTCCACCACCACGCTACTTTGGTGCGATATCTCTACCGGTTCGCCGCGACCCTTCGTGCCATCCGGATTCCGCCGTTGCGTCTTCGACTCATTGCACAACCTTTCGCACCCTGGCATTCGGGCATCACAGAAGTTGATTTAACAACGCTATATTTGGCCTGGCATAAATCGCGATGTTCGCTGTTGGACCCGCTCCTGCCTGTTGTGCCAACGGTCGAAAGTTCATCGCCACACGGTTTCCCCACCCGGACTTTTCCTCACCCCGGATGTGCGGTTCGACCGCGTTCACATTGATATTGTCGGCCCCCTTCCTCCGCTACATGGCCAGCGCTACTTACTAACATGTATCGACCGCTTCACTCGCTGGCCGGAAGCCATACCACTCGCCGACATAACTGCAGAGTCCGTAGCCTCAGCCCTCCTCTCTGGCTGGATTTCTCGGTTTGGCGTCCCGTCTTCCATAACAACAGACCGAGGCCGACAATTCGACTGCCACCTCTTCAGGGAGCTCTGCCACCTACGTGCGGGCCGGCGCATTCGACTGCCTTTCCTTGGCTGCGCAGGCTGTGGAGTTGCTGGGTGCGCTCTACGTCCAGCTGGTCGCGCATAGTGCGCATGACGTGCCTTCTCCAGCGCGCCGTCATCGTCTTGTCTTTGCGGGTGATGGCGATGCTACCTTCCAGGGTCCACTTGACGTCCAGACGGCGAGAGGCCTTTCTTGCTTCCGCCCATACATTGTGGAGTTCATTTGAGGAGGATCTGAAAGGCCCCTTGTGTCCCCAGCGAGGAACATTTCGCCGTCGCTTTGCGTGCACATGGTCCGCAGGCGCTTCGAGAGCGTGTTGAGGAGGTCGTCTTGGGCTGCCCTGGCGATGCCAGGATCACGTGATGTCAGGAGCTTGAAGGCGCAGTCAATTCTCTCAATGTCACTGGTTTCTGCGGCCAGCGGGATACCGCAAGCACCTTTTCTACTCTTTCCATACAAGAACTCATTTGCCACGTTGCTCGGGATGTAAAGGGTCCTCTTAAAGAGCGGTCGCAGCTCGTTGTCCAGCCTTGTCCATTCTGTCTTCACCAGGGTGCCGCATCGCATGGTGAAGTTCAGCGCTGGATACACGAAGGTTTTTAAAACACCTAGGCGCTGCCAGGGGGCCAGCATGGAGGTCAAGAGCTTCTTTCGCGTGTTGATGGCGGTCTCGATTGTTGTGGTGTCCGGGAGGATCTTGAAGCCTACCGGTCTTCCGAGGTAGGAGCTCTCGAACTCCTTCAGGATGGGCATCGTGGTCTCGTGAATGTGGAACTCGGTTTGCCGAATTCCAACAGGCCGTCGCCCAGATATATGCAGTGATTTGCATTTCTCAGGGTTTAGCTTCAGCCGAAGAGTGGACGCCATGGCTGCGATGCTATCAATCCTGGTTTGGAGGAGCTCCGGGGCTTCGGCAAGCGGTGTAATATCATCCGCGTAGGCGAGGACTGCGTGCTTGGTGCCGATGCCCTGGATGCCTCGAAGAATGGGATCTATTGCTAGATTGAATAGCAGACCGCTTAGGGGGCAGCCTTGCCGGATTCCTCTTCGCACCGGGATGTTACACGTGGCCTCTCCGTTGGTGAGGATACGGGTGATGTTGCCCGTGTATAGGTCCTTCACGATGGCTGTGAAGTGCGGCCCGGCACCTGCTGCGTCGACGGCTTGAATTATGGCATTGAGGGTGATCGACCCAAAAGCGTTGGAGAAGTCAAGGAACGCCGCGCAGAGGTCCTTGTTGTTGGTCCTTGCCTCATCGATGCGGTGTTGCAAGATAAAATTGTGTTCAAACACGCCATCGTGGGGCATGAATCCAGGCAACCTCTGTATAGTTTGTTCAGCGTCCTCGCAATGGTGATGGACCTCCAGTTGGCGATGTCGTGCGGGTTTCCTTTCTTGTAGATTAGGACGGTGGTTGATGTCCTCCAGGTGTCCGGCACACGCTTGTACTTCCCGCACACGTTGAAGATAGAGGCCATAAAGGTCCCATCTGGATCCACATCAAGCCAGTGCCTTTACGTTATGCGGTCATCGCCAGGGGCTGTGTTTTCGGATTTGGCTGCTTTTCGCCGCACCTCCTGAGGGCTGAAGTATCGTTGATCGACTTCAGCTGAGGCCCTTGGTCTTTCGCAAAGCAGGCCGGTATCGCACTCTTCGTGTTGCTATGTCGAGGAGAATTCCTCTACATCGCCGCTATATTAATGATGCACGATATTAATCTTATTTTTGGCCCGAGACAGTGTGTGTGAAGCTCGCCTCGGCACTGTCAAGGGTTGCCCTGGTATTGCACTACCTCCAGGTGTAGCCCACCCGTCTCAAATCAAAAGAAAGAAAAATTCGGAAACAACACCAATAAGCATCAGCCGTGATGACCAGAGGCAGGCAAAAGAGGAAAGCGTAGAAACAACACCAAGCAAAGCAGGGAACCTACAGCAGACATAGACACAGATCACACTGGAGACAACCACTGGGAAATGTCCTGTCTGGCCACTAGGGTACACGTTCGTTCGTTCGTTCGTTCGTTCTCTCTCTCCTCTCTCTCTCTCTCTACCTTCCAATTTCCAATTAATCATTTTTATCTCATGGGCCGTGATGCATTAGTACTAACACCCTAGTGTTCCGTACCCATATACCACGATGCCCAAACTGGCGACGTGCCACGCACGGACGTAGAAGCGAGACTGCGACACAAGCGAAAGGGGGAGACCTGCAGTCTGTATCTCTTCTCGGTCTTTTGCGGATACAAGGGAGAAAGAAACACGAGTTCCGTCCGCCAACATGCGCATTTCATGCAGTCCGACTATGATTCTAGTGCTTCTTACACGCACCACATCATGTTGAATTTGGCGACGTGACACCCGAGGACGCAGGTGCCACGACCGTGACCAGAGCGAAAGATGGACGTGCAATATTTATCGCTTCTCGGCCTTTTGGCTAGGATCAAAGTGTAGAAGTCATCGTCATCGTCAAGCTTACGCTTGTCCCATCCTACAGTTGGCAATACAAGTCATCGTCATCGTTGGCGCGTGTGGACGTATTCTGTGACAGCTCCGCTGTTAGGCTTAAGATCATTCTCAAGCGATTGCTCGTTTTGTATCCTTTTGTTAGTTGTGTGTGTGGTTTTTTCAAGTGTGTGGTTTAAGCGCTGAGCGGCTTGCAGATTGTAGCCGGGTCTCGTAGGCTGAGACGCCGGCAGAGCAATGGATGAGGGCCAGGACGTCCAGGACCGCATCCTCGTTTTTAAGGTAAGAGCCCCTCAGGGGTACTTTGGGAAGGATGTTTTGGATGCGTGTAAGAAGGTGGCCCCCGGCAGGGTCCGCGGTGCACAGAATGAGGGTTATGGCTTCTATGAGGTAGTTATGAATGATATGGAGGGTGTCAGGTTACTGAAGGAAGAATGAGGTGTAGTCATTGGTGGGAAAAGGGTAGAGGCATATTATTTGGGAGCGAAAATGCGAAGGATAACGGTATGTCGATACCCCATTGATTATCCTGATACCGACTTGGAAAAAGAGCTAGGACAGTATGGATTGGTGATCAAGACTCAAAGGGGAAAATATGGTGGAGAGCATGAAGACTGCGAAACTGGAACAAGATTGGTGATCATGGAGCTTAATGGGGAGCTTCCAAATTTTTTGACGGTGAGGGGTGTCAGAATTGAGTGCCTGTATCATGGGGTCACACGGAGATGTGCGAAGTGTGATGCAACTGATCACCTGGCTCGTGATTGTAAGGCTCATAGATGCCGCTGGTGTGGGTCTTATTACGAGGTGGAGTGTGGGAAATGCAAAAGTGATTTGGCAAGAAAAAGGAACGTCCCGGCAGATATAAGGCCATCGGCTTGGGGAGGTGTGGTTGAGCCAAAGAGTACGCCATGGGTGTCAGAGAAGAACTTTCCACGTTTGGAAAGTAGAGAACAGCAGGAAGTGCAACAGGAGGTTGTAGTGGATGCTATCAAGTTGGACACCACAGTCGTAGAGAAGGATGGGCAAGATAAAATGAACGAAGTTGTCAGTGGGGAGAAGCAGGAAGAAATGGGGGCTTGTGATAAGCAGCAAGAGGTAGGAGAAAAAGGTTTAGGGGAAGAAACGAAGGTCAGCAAGGAGGTGGAGGGAAGCAAAAATGATGAAAGTAAGGGTGAAGGATTGGAAGAAAAGCGAGGGTCAGAGGCTCGCATTGGCAATGCTGAAGAGGAAGCAAGCCAGGACGATGCTTCATCTGTAACAAGCACAACCTTAAGCGTTTCTTCAGTGTCACAAATTACATATTCTGACAGTGGAGAAAGCTTCCACACGATGGTATCAGAGGAAAGTGAAGGACAAGAAAGCGAGGAAGTTGATAAGAAGGGCCGTGGTATGGCTTTAAAAAGGAGAAGGGTATCTAGGAAGGCAAAAAAAAGTGGTAGGAAGGCGAAGGTTGATGTTTAAGACAAAGTTGTTAAAGTTATTACTGGGTCAGGCAGTTCAGTTTCCTCCACTTCACTCCAGTCCATTATGACGTTCAAATTCCTAACATTTAATGCAAGAGGGTTTAGAAGTAAACCGAAACAAAATGAAGTAATTCAACTGTCCAGATTTTTGGAAGTTAACTGTATCATAATCCAAGAGACGCATTGGCACAAACAAGAAGCAATGGAATTCGATAAAATATTGAACACAAAGTCCTACTGGAGTTATGGAACGCACAACTCAAAAGGGGTTGGAATCGTTTTCCTACAGCCAAGGAGCATAAGAGTACTTAAATTCGAAAAAGACATCGGTGGGAGAGTAATTACAGTGGATATAGCCCACGGAGGAGGAGTACTTAGAATAATTAACGTGTATGGGCCAAACAGAGCAAAAGAATCGGAGGAGTTCTATAAAGAGGAACTTCTGTATTATTTTATTGGGGCTCACAATTTTATACTTGGTGGAGACTTTAACTGCGTAACTGATACTAGAGATACATCATCAGGAAAACATTCCAACAGTAGTGGTGCTAGACACTTGGAGTGGGCAATACAAAAATTCCAATTACAAGATTCGTGGCCAATAGCAGGCGGGGGAGGAACGGGTTTCACCCGCCTCAATAAAAAGGGGGGAAGTAGAATCGACAGAATATATATATCAAGTCGAATGGCACAGAAAGTAAAAGACGTTAAAACTATCGAAACAATTGACATTTCCGATCACAAAGGTGTCTTGTTGGAAGTGACAGAAATGGGGTTTCCGGGTTCCCAACGTCCATGGAGAATGAATATAAAGTTGCTAGACCTTCCAGAAGTTGACCAAGAAGTCAAAGACATAATCCAGAGAGGGGTCAAGGATAGTGACCATACTTTTCATTGGTGGGATAAGCTTAAAAATACTGTAAAAAACTGCCTTAAGGCCTGGGGGAAGAAAAAAGCGCATGAGAAGCGTGCAATGACGCACAAGCTCCAGGAACACTTGCGGCGGTTGCAACAGTTCGGCGTGGGAGTACTCTCCGGTGTAAGCTACACCTCCGCCAAAGATCACCTCGCACTCCTGAGGGAGGAAAGGTGGGAGGCGTTGAGGTATATGGCGGCGAGGGACAGTCTAGAGCAGGAAGCCTGGTGCTCCCGGAGGCTCCTCTCTAAACATCTGGCTTTAGCGCAACCGCCCATGGAGGCCCTCATAACCAAGGGCAGATGAGTCACCAAGCAAAGTGAAATAGCCATGGTGGCAAGAGAGTTCTACGTTAACATGTTTGAGAATGGACTCACGGCAGGTGATTCCTTCTGCGGGGGAAAGGCAGGAAAAGGCATAGAACTTAGCTGCAAGGAGGTGCAGCAGGCTGTTAGAAGCCTGAAGGATGGGAAGTCGCCGGGACCCGACGGGTTTCCGGCAGAGTTCTACAAACGATATTGGGACATCCTGGGCCCCTCTTTGGTGAAGGTGCTTAACGGTGCACTTCAGAAAGGTACATTTCCAGAAACCTTCCTAGAAGGAACGGTCACTCTGTTGTGCAAGGACCAGCAGCGTAAGGAGGAGTTGGGCGCCTGGAGACCCATAACGTTGTTAAATTTAGATTATAAAATATTAGCAAGGGCAGTCGTGGGCCGAATACAAGGAAATATGGAAGAATGGGTGTCACTAGCACAGGGTGCTGCAGTTAAAGGTCGAAGAATCCAAAGGAAAATATGGGAGCTAAGAGATGTTATAGAATGGACAAGCAGAAGGAGAATAAAGAGTATTCTCATGACCTTAGACCAAGAAAAGACATTTGACCGGCTTAAACACGCATATTTAAGACATACATTAGAAGGAATTGGGACGGAAAATCCAATAATAAACACAATAGGAGCCATGTATGGAAACGCCAGGAGTAGGTTACTTATCAATGGGCAATTGGGAAAGAGCTTTCAGGTCAAAAGAGGAGTAAGGGAAGGTTGCCCCCTTTCTCCCCTGCTGTATGTGTTAGCCTTTGATAGGTTATTACGAGGGCTGAACCAGTGTGAGGCAGTGAAAGGGTTGGATTACCTGGGGCAGTACAGCGTAAAACCATAGTGGCCTACGCTGATGATCTCACTATGGTAGTTCAAGGCGAAAAGGAAGTTGAGAAAGCTCTAGAAGTAATGGAAGAATACGGGACAATGAGCGGGGCGAAAATAAATAGAGACAAATCAAAATTGATATATTTAGGTGGGGAGAAGCCGAGGAAAGATCTGGGTTTGAGTATTGTGGAGGAGACGAAAATCCTTGGAGTCAGGTTTAATAAGGACGGGGTTTCACATAACAATTGGATGCAGTTGGAAAATACTTGGAAAAATTGAAGGAAGACTATGTTGAACCGGGAACGCCACTTACAGCTCGAGCGCAGATTGTCAAAAGAATTATGATACCAAGATGTGCGTACCTGTTTTCTGTCGCTTACCCTTCTCCTGAAATATGCCGGAGAATTGAGAAACTCTGCTTTCAGTTTATATGGGATGGGAAAACGCAATGGGTAGCGCAAAAGAAAATGAAACTGCCTATTAATGTTGGGGGCCTGCAGATAGCTGATCTGAAACAACTGTCAGAAGCACATGCTTTACATGGAATATATAGGATGTTGGATGGCAAGGACATCGGACAGCAGGTGACAAAATTTTTGCTGGGAATAAACATAAGACATTTTCGCCAACACGGGATAGATCATAGGAGTCCAATGTCGGAATGGCAGCCAGCAATTTATGAAGCAGGGAAGCACACTTTGCTGCAGTTGAAACGATTAGACAAGAGCTGAATTATACAGAGATCTGAGGGGGAAAGAAATAGAGAAATATCCATCTAGAATAACAGCGGAAGCTTGGAAAAGAATTCTTAGTTACTAGTTAGAAGGCAAAAGAAAATCATTCCTGTGGAAAATGGCGCATGAGGTCATACCAGTGAGGGACAAGTTTTATCTGTGGGGTAAAAGCCGCAGAAGGGACTGCGAGATTTGCGGTCAAATTGAAACGGTGAGGCACGCCGTCTTCGAGTGTAAGGTACCGGGGTACCTGTGGTCCTGTTTTATTAAATATTTTGGATTACGTAACTTGACATTTGAAGAAGCTGTGGGAATACATGTTGGGAAAGTAACCAAAAGACAACAGAAATTTTACATGTTAGTAGCAGTCGAAATCGCATATCGGGCTTGGGTAAACAGGTGTAGAGTGGTGCATGGTGGTGACTGCTGGGGTAAAGAACGAATGAGAAATATATTCAGTTACTACGTACGAACTTGGCTTGGGAGGGAGCGGCTAAGGTTAGGAGCAGAAAACTTCTCGAAACAGTGGCAGTGTAAAGGGTTCAGAGTAGTGGAGGGTATTATTAAATTTAAACTGGCAGATTAGTTAAATGAATTTAGAATATACTACCGCCGCAACACAAGGAGGAGATCTATCTGAATTTTGGGGTGAGTTAACTGTAAAGCACAGGAGTGTTGACGCTCTTCTGAAGCACACGATACAGCGTTACACTCAAGTGCAAAAGCAATGGGGCAGAGCTTTAGAACTGGCCTCAGTTGTTGACTTGGTTTAGGAAAATAAAGCAAATCAGTAAATTAAGGATATAGGGAGTAGTAGGCTAAAAGATAAGGAAGATGGGCTCACTAATTTTGTGACTCATCTAATCAGTCAACAATACAAAAGTGTAGTCCGTAGCGCTCCATCGATTTTCACTCGTGGTTGCGGTAAATTCGTGTAATCCAAGGAATGTTTGAGATCAGTGTGTGCGTGAATGCCCCAGGATCAAGAGGATACCCAAGTTTGCTGTGAGTGTGAAGGTTTGACGAAGTTATAAGTGTTTTTGTGAAACGTGGAATCGGGCCGTTAGGCCTAGCCCGCATCCCTCCGCAACGGCTCTTCTCGTCGGTGGTTTGCTCGGGCTCCTAGAGATGGCGACACCGCCGCGTGCAGCAGGAGAGGCAACCGTCGCGGGCGATTGCGCAACATGGGCGGAGGAGGTGAGGGTCAGTGGGCTTCGCTTGTAGGCAGGGTGTCGGAGCGAACCGAAAACCGAAAAAAAAACGCTATTTTGCTGCGAAACGGAACCGAAACCGTAGACGTTTTTTTCGCTCAGGAGGGAAACCGAAAAATATATTTAACGGTTTTCGGTAAAAAAAAATAAAAAATGTGTACCACGGATAGGCGAATGAAACAGACATCGTGTGCTCTGAAGTCATGTCATGGGTACCATACGAGGGTTACGGTTACGGTGGAATGTATGTCGGTATATTATGACCCTTAGGCTCCCTTTGTAATGGTTTATCGTTCGCGCACGCACACAGATTTAGAGGTACATGTGACACTCTAGCAATGTACCGTACTGTTCGTTCTAATTTGATCCCCGCAAACTCTCCTCAACTAAACAGCGACCCAAGGGGGCTGCATAACGGCTTCTTTATCGGTAATGTCGCGCAACGCGTCCCTTGTTTGAGAGCAGCTAAGTTGAATACATTTACGTATATGCGAGGGCAAGCCCGTGCGAAGTGGCAACTCTTTTGTGGACAGGACACGAAGAAAATAAAACGGAGCCGTCGAGCGCGTTTGTGAGTGAAGGTGTTCCTCGATTTGCGTCGTACTCGTGCGGTGGTGCTTGCTGGCTAGACAGTAGCAACAGACATTCGGATGGGACGCGATCGCTCCAACCCAGCAAGAAAGTACTTTACGTATGACATCACGACATCACGACAAAGAAGTCAGTTTGTAGCATGTGCTTCAAGAACGGAGAAAGTCTATTGGAACAGACAGGAACCTACAGGAACCAGGAGCTACCAATTTCACAGCTGTCTATTAATATTAAATACCACGTATGCGGAATAAACGGGTTTACATTTTGTAACATTGGTTTTTTTTGTGGGGATAAATATTCCCAGCAGAAGCGGAACCGGTTAAAAACCGGTATGAACCGTTATTTTTTTGCTCCGGAGCAGAACCGGTAGCGGATCGTTTATGATGTAACCGGAACGAAAACCGGAACGAAAAACGTTTCGGTTCGACACCCTGCTTGTAGGACGTTGCTTCGCTTGGCTGACTTGTTTACACCGCGGGATTCGCTCCGTCTGTGATAGTGCGTGTGCGTACCGTGTGCGTGAACGTCCGAGGATCAAGAATATACCCAACTTTGCTGTGTAAGATTTAGCGAAGTTTGGAATGCAGTTTACGTGATCTGTGCGAGGTACACGGTGTGCGTGTACTATTGTTGTCATCCTGTCGGTCAAGATGGAAAGCACTAATGATATGTTAGTTACAGAAGAAGGTAGTGATCTGGTGACAGAGGACACTTCCATTCAATGTCAGCGGACACAGCAACCTGTGCGACGGGGGCAGATACTCACGGTGTACTTCCCAGTACCCAGTGCGTTTCGGTGTACCGAAGAAGCGTGTGAAGTGACATTCAAGAGTGCCACATTGACCACAAGTAAAGCAGCACTCATACACCACCTGAGGAACAGTCACTCGGTAAAGCCCGGCGACACTCGTTACGAATGTTTCATGTGCCACTCGTCGCTAGGTGAGAGACCGAAAACTCATGTGTGCGACGAGATGAGAAGTCAAATGCCGACACCTATGAAAGACGCGTCTGTTCCACAATGCAACATATGTTGCAGAAAATTCCATACAAAAAAGCAGCTACAGAACCACCGGCAGTGGCACCGAAAAAGGATGCTACTCCAACACTCCCCCGCACCGGACACGGAATACGACGTCGCAATGCAGCACAACAATATACAGCCACCGGTATCACCAAGTGAAGATGAATCGGAACAGGAAACCACGCCAACTGATTCACCAGCAGGGAGCAGTCTTCTTGGGAGTATTAATACTCCCCTATCCATGACACAGATGGAAGGCGAAGAGCGCGAACAGCCAAAGCTTGAAGGCAATGTACTTCAAATATTCTTTCCAGTACCTTCCTACTTCCAGTGCCCACTTAAACCGTGCCAATCGAAATTTGCAGTTGGAGTCTGGATAGCGCAGCGTCGATCACTAGAACGACACCTCGAAAACGTGCATAGATTGCGGGTGACTTCGACAATAAACTCGTGTTCAGATTGTAAAATGACACTTGGCCAACGTCCGTCATCACACCCGGAAGTGTGTCCCAGACAACCACTAAGACTGCGCTGAAGATCGTTCCCCTTCAAATGCACAGTGTACCAGCTCACTTTCCCATCGGCAAAGGGCCTTGCAAACCACCACAAGTGGCACAAGCTGAGGAATGCTGAAGAGCGGCTTAGCATAAGGTCAACCGGAGGTACGCGTGAGCAGAATCCACAGCAAGACAGCCCTGAAATGAACCGCCAGGTGGAGGCCACACCCACTGATAAATCACTGTGCAATGAATACTGCACCTCCGTGATTCGGCACAGTCCCTGCACTCAGGAAACGCAAGGCGATACTCGGGAGACAGATGAAGATGACCACAACCCACGGGAGAATTACACCGCAGAATCAACAGGTGCCTGGGAACACATATATTTCGAATGTTGCCACGGTTCAGTTGCGGAAGCGGATAGCATGGATTCTGGGGAGAGCAGCTCCCATGGGGACCGATGTGAGAACGACAACCTACCTGACACATCTCTAGAAACCCCCTGCTTTGCAGGGACTCTCGGGGCAGGCGAAGACGGCAGCCACGCAAATGGAGCACACGAAGAGGATAGAGAAACGGAGGAGTCGCACATAAGTACGAGGCCAACTGTTCATATAGATACGTCACTGCTGGCTTTACGAGATCATGCCGCCCAGATCAAACGCTGGACATGCGGGGCGCAGACAAAGGAGACGTGGAGTGCTTTTGAACAGTTGCTGGATGCCGCGACATCTGGAGTGGCAGCCTTCGTCAAACTTCCTGAACAGCCGAGCAGGAGACAGGGAAGAGTCACAAACCCAGAAAACCCTAGGGATATACAAACACTTTATCGACGAAACCGCCGCCAAGCCATCCGCCTAATCGTCGAGGGAGCACCCAATCGGTGCCGCATCACCGTAGAGGAGTTAGAGTAGTATTTCACACGTGTCTGGAGATGTCAAAGCCCAGCACTTCTGGACTGCTGCTCGAGACCAACGGCAGAGGAGCAAGTAGACCTTAGCGTGTTTACCCCGGAAGAGGTGAGAAAACGTGCAGTCAGCTGTGAGAACACAGCCCCTGGCGATGACCGCATCACCTACCGCCACTGGCTCTCCGCCGACCCGGACTGTGCATTCTTGTGTGCTTTGTTCAACATGTGTTTGCAGTACAGACGCATACCAGACACAAGGCGATCCTCAAGGGTTATTCTGATCCACAAGAAAGGAGACGAGAACGACCCGGGGAACTGGCGACCTATCTTACTTTGTCGCACCACTAACAAGCTCTACACTAAATGCATAACGGCACGCGTGCAACAGTGGCTCATGGAGCAGAATGTTTTGATTCACTGTCAGAAGGGCTTTTTGCCACACGACGGCGTCTTCGAGCGCCAGTATATTCTACAACACAAAATGATTGTCGCGAGAACGGGGCGCAGGGACTTCTGCGCGGCTCTGCTAGATCTGACGAATGCTTTCGGATCAGTCCCACATGCAGTGGTACTGGGGGCCGTCAAGCGAAGTGGGGCAGGCGACACACTAACGGAAATCATCAGAGACATGTACTCGGGAGGCATGGCTACCGTGTGCACAGCTGCCGGAAGTACGGGAAACATACCAGTCACATGTGGGATCCGTCAGGGCTGTCCTCTCAGTGCGTTGCTGTTTGATCTGGCAATTGATCCTGTCATTCGTGCAGTTCAGGGTGAGGGTGCGGACCACCGATGCCTAGCCTATGCGGACGACATGACTTTGATGGCTGACAACCCCGAGGTACTTCAGAAAAGAATAAACGATGCGGTGGAGCCATGCGAAAAGCTTGGTCTTAAGATAAACCCCTCCAAATCCGTGGCTTTGCATCTCTCAGGCCAGGGACCCATAGGCCTGCGCCAGACAGAATTCTTTGTCAACGGACAGCGCATTCGATGATTGGCGGACTTCGAGACCACGTCGTTCCTCGGCAGACCAGTGGGATTCTCTCTTCTGAAAGATAACACCAAGATAGACAAGATGGCACAGCTCGGCACGAAGATCCTATCATCCATTCTGGCGCCCTGGCAGAGGTTAGATGCGATCAAAACATTCTTGTACCCGTCACTTAATTTCGACATGCGAGTGGGAATCATCTCCAAGTCCCAGTGGCAGATGCTAGACAAACAGCTGAGGCCACTGCTTAAGAAGACTTTGTACCTTCCTGGCAATGGCAGCAGACGAGTATTTATACGGAAGCAGCAAAAACGGTGTGTGTGGGGTGCCGATGGCGGGAGAGATGAGTGACATTAACAAAGTCGACAATGCCTTCAAACTCTTGACGTCAAGAGACCCCATGATTGCACGCCTTGCTAGGGATGATGTGACTCAAGTCACAAGCAAAAGGCTACGTCGACCTGCAACACTGGAGGATGCGGAGACTTTCTTGGCAGGAGTGACAGAGGGTGAATTCAGAATCCCTCCCACCCAGATCAGGGATGTTTGGACTGAGGCTCGGAAGGCATCGAGGAGAATGGGGATAACGTGGACTCTGACCGAGGAGAACATTACTGTTACGAGGCTGGACAAAACAGTAACTGCCAACACACGCAGTAAGTTAATGTCAACATTTAGAGGCCAGTTGTCAGTAGAACGGGACCAGCGACTGCAGAGCTTTCCCAACCAGGGAAAGACAATGACTTGTGTTGCGCAAGACAGATCGAGCTCGCACTTTTTCCGAACGGGATCCTACACTCGTTTCACTGACTGGTGGTTCATTCACAAAGTCAGGCTAAACCTCCTACCGGTGAACGGTGCAAGGCCGTGGGAACACAAGAACGACAAGACCTGCAGAAGGTGTGGATACCAGACAGAAACACTCCCTCATGTTCTCAATCACTGCATGACCCACAGCCGCACCTACACGGACAGGCACAACCGCATTGGAGAGCGCGTCAAGACAGCAGCCATAGCCAAGTACACAATAACCCACGAAAACAGGGACGTTGGTGGTCTTGGCCTCCGACCAGACCTCGTAATCGTTCGTGGTGAAGAGGCTATCATTTTAGATGTCACATGCCCTTTCGACAACGGGCAAGAGGCCTTCACAACTGCCAGAGAAGAGAAGCTGAGAAACTACCAACCTGTGGTGGAATACCTCAGGAGACGGTATCAGAAGGTAACCGTAGACGCCATCGTGGTTGGCTCTCTTGGATGCTGGGACATCAGAAATGTCAGGATTATGAGAAGGCTGTGTTCGACAAAATTACCTGCGTCTCTTCAAGCGTCTAGCGGTCAGCGACGTCATCGCCGCTTCCCGTGATGTTTACGCCAAGCACATAGCTGGAATTAGTGCCCAAGAGTCACAATCTTTCCCCAAAATGATGTGACAATGCAACGTTCATATATCCACAACGATGAACGAACACATATAGACTAAGATCTCTTGAACTGTAACACTTTCATGAACGCTCTTTCCCATTTCAACACCACAAGTTTTGTACCATTATACAAACCGTTGAATATGATGCATTTTCGTGTAAATAATGTCCCAAACATGTAATAAAACTTCCTCTGTTCGTATCAGCTTAATATCTGATACGAGCCCTATTTGGACTCATGATATTAATCTTATTTTTGGCCCGAGACAGTGTGTCTGAAGCTGGCCTCGGCACTGTCAAGGGTTGCCCTGATATTGCACTACCTCCCACCCGTCTACGTCCCACCCACCAGGTGTAGCCCACCCGTCTCAAATAAAAAAAAAGAAAAATTCGGAAAACAGCACCAGTAAGCATCGGCCATAATGACCAGAGACAGGCAAAAGAGGGAAGCGTAGAAACAACACCAAGCAAAGCAGGGAACCTACAGCAGACATAGACACAGAACACACTGGAGACAACCACTGGGAAATGTCCTGTCTGGGCACTAGGGTACACATTCATTCATTCATTCATTCATTCATTCATTCATTCATTCATTCATTCATTCATTCATTCATACATTCATTCATTCATTCATTCATTCATTCATTCATTCATTCATTCATTCTATCTATCTATCTATCTATCTATCTATCTATCTATCTATCTATCTATCTATCTATCTATCTATCTATCTATCTATCTATCTATCTGTCTATCTATCTATCTATCTATCTATCTATCTATCTATCTATCTATCTATCTATCTATCTATCTATCTATCTATCTATCTATCTATCTCTATCTCTATCTCTATCTATCTCTCTACCTTGCAATTTCCAATCAATCATTTTTATCTCACGGGCCGTGATGCATTAGTACTAACACCCTAGTGTTCCGTACCCATATACCACGATGCCCAAACTGGCGACGTGCCACGCGCGGACGTAGAAGGCGAGACTGCGACAGTAGCGAAAGGGGGAGACGTGCAGCCTATATCTCTTCTCGGTCTTTTGGCGGATACAAGGGAGAAAGAAACACGAGTGCCGTCCACTAACATGCGCATTTCATGCAGTCCGACTATCATTCTAGTGCTTCTTACACGCACCACAGCATGTTGAATTTGGCGACGTGACACCCGCGGAGGCACGTGCCGCGACCGTGACCAAAGCGAAAGATGGACGTGCAATATTTATCGCTTCTCGGCCTTTTGGCTAAGATCAAAGTTCGTTTGTTCAAGGTCGTTTCTGCTCAATTGGAAGCCCCGGTCCTTGCACGTGCAAGTTGCCGGGGTAAGGATGACTTCGCGGTTCATCCCCACGAAGGCACTGGTCTGCCCCGTCAACGCCCCACAGGACGCCTCCCTGGTAGACGTCATCGATGGTGTGGCTGAAGTGGTGAGTGTAGAAGGCGTTTTTAGCGTTCAACGCGTGGTTGGAACAGAGTTCCAAATCTCAGTTCCTCGTCTCGACGCCATGGAGAAGCTACTTTCTCAAGGTGTCATCGTTATAGGCGGAGTACCTTCCACTCTGGAGTCGTTGGGGGCTCAAGTCACCCGGGTAACATGCATGCACCTACCTGTCTTTATACCTGATGAGTATTTAATGAGGGCGCTGGCACCTCATGGAAAAGTGAAGAAAATCGAGTGGGGTTTCTCAAGAGACCGGCCTACAATGCGAAATGGAAACCGCATAGTGGAAATAGAAATGGAGGTCAAACACCCAGTCCCAAACTTTCTGAGAGTACTAGGTCATAAAGTTACCTGCGACTACTTCGGCATTCGCAGGGTGTGTAGCCGATACAAACGCGAAGGTCATATGCGTGCAGGGTGCACGGTACCCTTTTGCAATCGCTGGTCTACATATGGCCATGAAACATCAGAGTGCGCATCGGCGTGCAAGCGCTGTGGCGGAAGACACGCGTCGGCGGATTGTTTCCGCAAGAGACGGCTTCTGTCGGATGTTGTCAGACAACCAGCCACGATGGGAGAAATGCGAGACAAGGAACGGGATGGCCCAACTTCGGATGAACAACACAGGATAGAAGTAACGGAGGAGGCTTTTCCGCGGCTTCCTTTACCGGAAAAAGAAGAAAGCCGTGTGACAGGAAATGGCACAAGTTGTGCGCAGGAGCTTTCTTTGGAAGACATGGATGAGATGTCAGACGCTTTAGAGGCCACAGCATCAGTCCACGATTTTAATTTGGCCCCCGCTTCAGAGGCAAGAACAAAGCAAGATACAACTAAAGAGCATGAATCATCAGACACCACAGAGACTTCGTCAACGGAATCTCCCGACAAAGATGACTCTGATGCGAACCGAAACAACGAAGTACATCTAACGCGGATAGCCAAAGCTGAAGCGCAATCAACTCCAATGGCAAGACGACACATTTCCGCAATTTCCGCACCCACAGCGCCTACAAATCCCGCATCAACAGCAGCAAAGTTCAGTCCAGACGCAGGACAGGTGAAAAAGCGACAGCATACATCAACATCATCAGATTCAACCCAAGACATCGAAGTGACACATGCAGCAAAAAAGATTGTGGTGATCTCAGATAATGTCTTAAGTGAAGACTTGTCTAGTGTGTCGTCAGATAGTTCACAAGATATGCAAAGTGATTAATCCTGAACCGTTTATGGGTATGTGTAGTGTGCCTTTACTCTCCTTTATCGTAATGTTTTTACGAATCGGAACGCTGAATGTTCAAGGTTTTAGCAACCTTGAAAAACAAATTGAAGTGATGGGTTTTGCGCGGAGTGTACGTCTAGACATCTTGCCTTTACAGGAGACAAACTTTTCCAGTGTGCATCAGGTAGAGACTTTTAAGGAACGTTTTAGAGTGAATTGTTTCTTTAGTTTGGCGTCCAGTCGGTGTACGGGCGTAGCAGTTGTCATCTTAACCAGGTCTCTCCAGTCTCAAGCATTTGCTGTTCCTGATACTGACGGCCGGATTATCGCTGAAGATATCAGATGTGCCAGGAGAAAGTTGCGAATTTTGAACATTTATGCTCCAGCTCAGTCAGCACATACCAATTGGCAGATACCCAAGCAGCACAATGTACTGAAAGTCGAGTGCAGTAAGGGTGGACGGGTAGGCGGAAGGCCTTGAACATACTAGTGGAACTAAAGAACATTGATAAGACACATACCGTCTACCCCTATTGCACTCGACTTTCAGTACATTGTGCTGCCTGGGAATGCCTTCTTTGCGGATCTCGGTGGTTTTGTGCTAGATCACCAAGATTTCATTTTGGCAGGTGATTTCGACTGCGTGACAGGTAGCACTTTAGACGTTGCGGGGCAAGGTCAAGGCCGCCCGATTTGGAACAGTCGAGAGCTAGTTCGCATCGTTGATCAATTTACATTGAAAGACATCTGGCGAAAAATCAAAGGCAATAGCTTTGTGAGCACGTGGTCTCGTGGAACCAGCAGTTCTCGGTTAGACCGTATATATGCAACTGAAGAGGTAGCAAGTTGTGCGCAAGACTGTGAAGTCTTCGAGACCTCGATCACTGGGACGTATGTATCTGACCACAGAGCCGTTGTAACAACCTTTAATATACCAAGTGGAAGGGCCTCGGAAAGGAAACCATGGAGGCTCTCGCACGCTTTGTTATGTGACCAGGAAGTAGTGGCCACAGTAAATGACTTTTTAACTGAACGCCTTATAGGAACACCTCCGTCGTTAACCAATTGGAAAAGCATAAAAGATGAATTGCAAGAGCTTTTCATCGAGCTAGGGAAGGCTAAGGCAAAACAACGCACAAAAGAGCTACGTGACATCGCAATGAAAATTCGAATAGTCCGAAGAGGAAGCATTCAATGTGCTTTAGCACCGGCGGCTTTGAGGCAGCTGAAGGCACAATACTTCGAAGTGCTCAGAACATCCACAATGACAGCCAAGCTCGAATATGCCAGATCGCATCATGTAGGTGGCGCAGAAATGCTCCGATACTTTAGGCATGCAAGGTGGCAGGACCCGACAAGTCAGCATGACGCAAACGCAGTACGGGATATAACACAGGCAGATCAAGAAGGCTTCCTCCGACATGCAGAGGAGCAATTTTCAGCGAAGTCAGTAACAAATATTCCAGACTATGTAGCAGACTTACTACCTCAACTTTCGCAAGAAAGTAAAGAAGCGCTCGAAAGCCCGATAAACGATGAGGAACTGGAGGTGGTGATCAAAAACATGCGGTCAGGATCGTCCCCAGGGCCGGACGGTCTGCCAAACCTTTTCTACAAGGTATTCTGGCCAAAACTACGAATCTTTCTCACCACAATGTTTCGAGACATGTTTGAGAAAAATGCTTGGGAAGAACACTTCAACACCAGCTATGTTGTATACATTCCGAAAAGAAACTCAGTCATAGAAGACCCGTCGACTTGGAGGCCAATATCCCTTCTCAACAGTGACTATAAAATTATAATGGGACTGTTAACGAGCAGGTTACGGAAAGTCTTGCCCAGCATAATACAAGAATCCCAGACGTGCAGTGTAGAAGGCAGAAGCATATACACCACTTTGTCGGGAGTGCGAGATTTGCTACCTTTCTCCAAAGATCGAACAGGAAGAGGAGCAGTTCTCTCCTTAGATCAGAAACAAGCGTTCGGTAAGGTAACACATACCTATCTTTTCCATTTACTTCAGATGTACAATTTTCCATCGAGCTTCGTACAATGCATCCAAACAGCATACACAAGTCAACGAGCAGCACTTCTTTTTGGGGCACACATCGGAGGAACCTTCAACATAGGGAGAGGGGTACGACAGGGTTGTCCCCTGTCCCCCCTTCTTTTTGTGATTGCCCTCGACCCATACATTAGAATGCTAAATAACTCTGTATCTGTGCGAGGACTACCGGTCCCTGGCCAAATAGTGTGGGAGAGCGCGGTATACGCAGATGACATCACCATCTTCGTGTTAGATGCAGACTCAGTGCTTGCGGTTCTTCACCTTTTTGAGCTTTTCGCCAGTTTCACAGGTGCAGAACTACATATGAGGAAGTGCAAGCTACTCTCAGTTGGAAACTTTGATGCAAGAGAACTTCCCATACAGAGGTGTGAGACGATAACGATATTGGGCATCATCTTCAACAGAGATGGCTTGGCAAAAGAAAACTGGTTGGACAAGCTTCGTCACATTAGAGAATGTATTCAAGAAACAAAATTTTTCTTTCTTGTTCAACGAAAAACCCTATTTCGTGAAAACGGTTGTTTTTTCAAGATGCTGGCATTTGGCACGGGTATGCGTGCCGTCTAACAACATAGTGAGAACTAACATAGTGAGAACTTTTCACTCTCTGGTCTTCGGTTTCTTCTGGGATTACTCTACAGAGCTAATAGCACCGCGTTTCCTACATTGTTCTCCGAAGTCAGGAGGAAAAGGTCTCCCACACTTAGGTACCAACGCTCGTACGTTGGCACTAAAAAGCCTTCTCCAAACTCTCGAGACTGAGGGACCAC
This sequence comes from Ornithodoros turicata, assembly GCF_037126465.1. Taxonomy (NCBI): domain Eukaryota; kingdom Metazoa; phylum Arthropoda; class Arachnida; order Ixodida; family Argasidae; genus Ornithodoros; species Ornithodoros turicata. The sequence goes on along the minus strand of NW_026999326.1, from coordinate 1,667,445 downwards.
CTGCAGCTTTAGCACGATATTTGCTGGGACCGTTGGGGAGGTTTGTCCTCCAAGCTGAAACATGGAAGGAGTCCAGCAAGACAGAGACACCGACCCAACACTACGCTTTGCTTGTACAACATTACAAGAAAATAAAAACCCTGGACCCGAATATAGATATTTGCAAAACGACGGCTACAGAGCTAGCAGAAAGAATTTCCAATGAGGAGGCGATAGAAGAAGAACGACGGCAGCATGACTGGAGGGCAGTGTCAGCATCGTGGTTGCCAGGAAAAGTACAAGACTTAAAGAAGCATGGAAATGATCGGAATAAAATATGACGGGAGAAGTAGAAATTATGATTCTGAGCCCTGTGATACATATTCGCACAAAAAGTTTGAGCGTAGCGCGCAATCCTGGAGCGCGAGGGAGCTTTGAATCTCGCGGCAGAAATGCCCCCTCACTCGGCTGTCAGCCGCTGACGTCATGTGACCGCGCCGTCTTTTTCTTTATTTTTTGCGATTTCTCCGGCGCGCGCTGGCAAGCCGACCGGGAAGGAAGCGTTGTTGCTCATCGGACGCCGTGCGAAGGACAGGTGATGAATTGAACACTCTTTAGGCGACACGTCTGCTCTTCTCGACGAAACGTTTTATGGAGTTGGAGGCTAAGTTCCTCGAGCTTCGATTTCGCCACACGAATGTACCGGAGGCTGGTAAGTGATGCTGCTAAGTGTGAACGAACATTCGGATTGAAATATAGTGCTTCTTCTTGTTTACAAATGCATAGTCATGAAGACGCGGCGCAGTGACCAGTGTTTTCACTTGGAGATGTTGCCGACCATCATGACTTCTCCGTGTTGTGGTCAACACTATGGGCTCTGAACCGCATGGACACTGGCATCTCTGAGGCGAAAGAGCGGACCGATGAACGCATAGCTATGTAACATTGCGCTTGTGATACCAGGAGCGTAACGTCTCCACAAACACTACAACATGAATACCAAAATAAAGTTAGTAAAGTTCATCTGCTAGCGATCTGTGGGAAACCCCAAAATACATGGTCAAATAATCATTTTCTTTTTTGAATGGTCATACGCAGAATACAACACTGGCACATGGAATAAATCTCCAACTGACAGGAACGTATTTAGTCGTATCACATATATATATATGCTGCACACACAGGCACAATACTGTTCACTAATGAACGACACCTCAGCACAATCGGAACAGAAATCACAACCGCGTACGATCCACCTCAACCCGGGCCGTCACTGCAACACAGAGGCCTGGCTACACCTTTTACACTGCCCGCAGTCTTGTTTTATGCAAAACTTACGAGACAAATCATGTAAGAACGCAAGTGAATGTCAAACGCAAATAAATAGCAACAGCGTCTCAGTCGGTAAGTTGCCACGATTCCTGAGCTAGCAGACGATTCTGGCGAGGAGCGGACGCTTCCGGCAGCCAATGAAGTGCTCGGACGCCTGACGTCACCACATGCCAGACTCGGCTTGGGGGAGACTGTCGCCGCGGAGCGCATTCTTCCAAACTAATTTTCTCAGGAAATTCGCGCTTTTCGAAGGAAATATTTTCCGTAGCAGTTTATGAAGGTAGTATGTTCATATCAAGCGGTGAAAAAATATATGTTCCAAATGATTTCCATGCTCCTTTAAGGTGGAAGGCGGCTTGGGAAGTCCTACCTACACGAGATCGACTCACACGGTTTGGCATCAGACATACAGATGAATGTGTTCATTGCCTGAGTACGGAAACTGTCCAACATGTGTTTCGGGAGTGCTCAGTGGCTCGTGCAACGTGGTCACGGATGTCCAACACCTATAATCTTCAGCTCCCTGCTGGTTTTTCTTCTCGGGATTGGAGCACACCAAGAAAGAGACTGAGTGCTTCTTACCGCGCTAACCGAGGAAGCTCTATGGCAAGTGCGATGTCGTGACACCAGGCAAAATCGCCGTTTTGTATCTATCAGCTACCTAGTGAATATTGTCACCCAGCACTTTAAGCAATTTTTACATAACCGCTTCCGAGTTATGGATGAAATAAACTTTGGGAAAGAGTGGGAATGGCAACCTCTAGTGCAAGTCAGAGGAGGGAAATTACGAGTGCTACAAAAGGAACCCTGCTACTGTAGGAAAGCTGGCCGTTTCCCATTTCAACCAGGATAGACTTGTTCATGCCACTCATTTCCTTTTCGTCATAGGGTTTTAATCATGATTCTTAGGAGCTATCACAAAAGCAAAACTGTAGTGGGACAATTTGATGTGTGACTACATAGATAGAATGTACATACAAAGAATGTTTTTTTCTTGTTTTGGGGGTTTGGGTTTTGCGCGTTAAAGAGTGCTACCTTTGGTGATGGAGATAGAATACCTGTTAAAAATAAATTTTTTCTGAACAGTATCTGTTCTTATCAGCTTAATATCTGATACGAGCCCTATTTGGACTCACGATATTAATCTTATTTTTGGCCCGAGGCAGTGTGTTTGAAGCTCGCCTCGGCACTGTCAAGGGTTGCCCTGGTATTGCACTACCTCCAGGTGTAGCCCACCCGTCTCAAATAAAAAAAATAAAAATTCGGAAACAGCACCAATAAGCATCAGCCATGATGACCAGAGACAGGCAAAAGAGGGAAGCGTAGAAACAACACCAAGCAAAGCAGGGAACCTACAGCAGACATAGACACAGAACACACTGGAGACAACCACTGGGAAATGTCCTGTCTGGCCACTAGGGTACACATTCATTCATTCATTCAATCAATCAATCTCTCTCTCTCTCTCTCTCGGGCATCATGATATATGGGTACGGAACACTAGGGTGTGAGTACTAATGCATCACGGCCCGTGAGATAAAAATGATTGATTGGAAATTGCAAGGTAGAGAGAGAGAGAGAGAGAGATAGATAGAGAGAGAGAGAGAGAGAGAGAGAGAGAGAGAGAGATAGAGAGAGAGAGAGAGAGAGCCAAAAGGCCGAGAAGCGATAAATATTACATGTCCATCCTTCGCTCTGGTCACGGTCGCGGCACCTGCCTCCTCGGGTGTCACGTCGCCAAATTCAACATGATGTGGTGTGTGTAAGAAGCACTAGAATGATAGTCGGACTGCATCAAATGCGCATGTTAGTGCAGGCAGGCTGATTGATTGATTGATTGATTGAATGTGTACCCTAGTGGCCAGACAGGACATTTCCCAGTGGTTGTCTCCAGTGTGTTCTGTGTCTATGTCTGCTGTAGGTTCCCTGGTTTGCTTGGTGTTGTTTCTACGCTTCCCTCTTTTGCCTGTCTCTGGTCATCATGGCTGATGCTTATTGGTGCTGTTTCCGAATTTTTCTTTTTTGTTTTTTGATATGAGACGGGTGGGCTACACCTGGAGGTAGCGCAATACCAGGGAAAGTCTTGACAGTGCCGAGGCGAGCTTCAGAGACACTGTCTCAGGCCAAAAATAAGATTAATATCGTGAGTCCAAATAGGGCTCGTATCAGATATTAAGCTCATAAGAACAGAATTTATTCGGGATGTTAGTTGCGTTACACTGGAGAATGGGGTTACTTCTATGTACAGTATTTACAGGAATAAGACAGTGTTGTCAGCAGTCATGCAGTGTTATCAGCAGCAGGTCATGAGCTGGCGATGTGTGCCGCGTAGGTGTCCCGTGTCGCAGAGATGACAGCGCTTACGCACAGCTTCTTCATCTTTTTGAGGTACCTGCGCGAACAGAGGCGCCTGAGGAAGTGATCATTCTTGGGATCCCAGCAGCCGAGGGCACCGACAACAACTGGCTCGATGGTAACGCGTTGGTATCTTCGTTGTAGGTAGTTCTTGACAGGCTGGTACTTGGTGACCTTTGCTGTGCGGGCTTCTTCGAACGCTGACTGGCGGTTCTCGAATGGGCAAGTTATGTCGACGATGATAGCTTCTTCTCCCCAAGCAAGGATGATATCCGGGCGGAGCTGGGTGTCACCAACAGGTCGGTTTTCAGAGATTATGGTGAACTTTGCTGTGGCTGCTTTCCTCACTCGGTCGACGATGTCGTTGTGCCGCCTCGTTATTGCTTGGCTTTGCCTCATGCAGTGGCACACCACATGAGGCAGGGTTTTGTTTTGGTAGCCACACCTTCGGCACCTCTTGTCAACGTTTGCCCAGGTTCTTGCGCCGTTTAGTGGAAGGAGATTCAGGCGGGCTCGATGAACAAATCTCCAGTCCGCGAAGCGTGTGAATAGGCCCGTGCGGAAGAAGTGGGTGCTGCTGGGGTCGAGTCCGGCGCAGTCCATGACCTTGCCTTGGTTGGCAAGGTTGTGAAGAGCATATCGTGCGCTCTCCATCGAGTTGGTCACGTATGGTGCGCATTATTCTTGCTCTCCAGCGCTCTGTCATGGCCTGGCCTTTCCTGGTAATGGCGGTTCCACCTTCCTCGATGGTCCACGTTACGCAGAGCCGGCGAGAGGCTTTCCTGGCCTCAGTCCAAACATTGCAGTGTTCATTTGTAGATGCTCTGTAGGATCCCTCTGTGTCTCCGGAAAGGAAACCCTCCACGTCACTTGGGGAGCATGTTGTGCGCAGGCGCTTGCTGACTGTGTCGAAGAGGTCCTCTTTGGCTATCCTTGCCACCGCTGGGTCCGGCGATGTCAGGAGCTTGAACGCTCCGTCGATCCTTGCAATATCGCTTGTCTCTGGCGCAAGAGGAATGCCGCAGCATCCCAATCCGGATTTACCGTAGATATAGTCATTGGTGGCATTGTTGGGAACGTAGAGAGTCCTCTTTATCAGAGGTCGCAGTTCCTGGTCGAGTTTCGTCCAGTCTGTTTTCCCCAGGCGTCCACAGCGCATGGCAAAGTTAAGGGACGGGTAGACGAATGTCTTCAGCGCATGAAGTCGTTGCCAAGGCGCTAACATCGATGTCAGGATCCGTTTCCCCGCGTTGATGGCCGTATCAATTGTTGAGACATCCTTTAGTACATTAAAGCCCACCGGTCGTCCGAGGTAGTTGGACTCAAACTTCTCCATGGTGCTGATGGGCCTGTCATTGATGTGGAACACTGTGTCTCGTAGTCCGACCGGTTGGTGCCCAGAGATGTGGACGGTCCTGCACATGCTGGAGTTCAGGGACAGCCGGAGGGAGGATGCCAGGGTGACAATCCTGTCGATGCCGAGCTGTAGGAGCTGGGGATCCTCTGCGAGCGGTGTTACGTCGTCAGCGTATGCCAAGATGGCGTGGTCTCTGTTGGGTCCCTGGATGTCAAGAAGTATAGGATCTACTGCCAAATTGAACAGCAAGCCACTAAGCGGGCATCCTTGCCGTATCCCGCGTTCCATAGGAATGGGCGCTGCGGAGTCGCCACTGGTGAGGACTCGACTAGTGTTATCAGAGTTGAGGTCAGATATGATTGCTGTGAAGTCAGGTCCGGTGCCAGCTACTTCCACAGCTCTGATGATGGCACTGTGGGGCATAGAGCCCAAGGCATTTGAAAAGTCAAGGAATGCCGCACACAGGTCCCTGTTGTTGGCCCTGGCATCGTTGATGCGTCGCTGCAGAATGTAGTTGTGTTCATACACGCCGTCGTATGGCATAAATCCTTTCTGCGTGTGGCTCAATACATCGTTCTGCGCGATCCATGACTGTAGTCTAGAAGCTAGGCAACCGGCGTACAGTTTGTTCAGCGTTCTTGCAATACAGATGGGTCTCCAGTTACCGGGCTCATCCGGGTTCCCTTTTTTGAAGATGGGGACTGTTTTCGATGTACGCCAGGAAGCGGGACACGCTTGTACTTAAGGCAGATGTTGAATGTCACTGCCATAAATATACCATCAGGGTCGACGTCCAGCCAATGCCTATAGGTGAGACGGTCGTCGCCGGGCGCGGTGTTTTCGGTCTTGGCGGCCTTCCGCCTGACCTCCTGTGGCGTGAAGTAGCTGAGGTCCATCTCAGTGGTTGCACAGGGGCGATGTTGTAGAAAACTTGTGTCGCAGTCCTCTGGCTGCCAAAGGGCAGAGAAATGGTTCTCTACTTGCTCGCATGGGATTTGGCACCTCGTTGAAGGTCCGTCACAGATGAGCCGTACCGCTTGGCGCCTGTTTCTTTTGTACAGTTTCTGGATCTGTCGTGGGTCTTCCGGGTTGAGCTGTCTCATGCGTGAGCCTTCGCTACGAGGAGTGGGCAGGCGAACCGCACTGGATGCTGCTTTGGTGGCTTCTTCAAGGATACCTTCGAACCTGGCCCAGCTGGCGTCTGAGACGGTGGCATCAAGGATGGCATTCAGCTCAGGAACAAAGCTTGATAATACGAACGTCTCCCGAGCTTCATCGTGTGGTTGGGCAGGGTGTTGGGCGTCATCTTCCTCAGCTGGTATGCCGCCGGCCTCTTCCACCTGGTCCGTAGACGTGAGGGCAGAGGACTCGATGGTATCACTGCTTAGAGGTTCTGCGGAGATGCATGCTTCGCTCCCATCTGACGCGGTGGCCAGAGAATCAGCCTGGGAGCCTCTTGAGTCCACTTCCGGACCCAGCTGAGGGGCCACTGCTGATGGAGGGGGTGCATCGTTTCCCTCAATTAGCATGTCGACGGCCTCTTCCACTTGGATTGGGGCAGTGAAGGCAGTGGGCTCGGTGATGTTACAGCTCGGAGGTTCTGTGGGGGTGCATTCAACGCTCCCATTTAGCGTGGTGACCGAAGAATCAGTGGGGGGGGGCACATGTGTCATCTTCAGGGATCAGCTGAGAGGCCGTTGTTGATGGAGGAGCTGTGGTGCTGTTCCTGTCATTCAGCTCAGGATCATCCTCTGGTGTGGCTGCTGGGCCATGGTGCTCCAGGGATTGCATCGCGCGGTTGCGGCCAACGCCAGCTGCTCGTGCCTCCTCCCGTCTGTGCCATACCGTATGGTTGTATAGCCCTTTCTTACTTGGGAACGAGTCGTAGCAAGTGCTGCACACATGGCGGAAGGATGTTCGGCTTGAGGGCTGCGCTGGCTGACTGGGGGCCAAGCTGCACTTGTGGTTCTTCGGGCGGTTTCCCAGTGGCTCGTTGCAGATTAGGCAGAGGTATATGTACTTCCTGATGCGGTAATTGTGCCCTTGCTCCAGGTGCCGCGTCAGTGACTGTCCTTGGCTCGTTCACGTTGCGGATCGGAATGCCTGTGTGCAGCCGTCTTCGGGGCAAACGAAGCAGTCAGGGAGGGGGAAGAGCACTGCGAGCGTCTCTCCCTCTCTAAAAGGCTGTCGGGTCAATGCGTCGCCGTGGCTCGATGCAGCTTCCTCAGTCGCCGTGGTAGAACTTGTCCTGTGCAGTTCTTGCGCTGGCTGTCCATGGGGCGACGTCCCAAGGTCCGGCGTTCTCGTAGAAAACATAAAAACCGGACCTGCCCCGCAGTGTAGAGGGCTGCAGGGCGTTAGCTGTAGAGGGCTTCCGAGGTCGTCGCCTGTTGACATGTGCTGCTGCCCAACTCCAGGGGTGGCAGCAGAAGCAGACTGCATTGGTTGCAACCCAGTAAGGGGACATCCTCTGCTGGTGCTCATCGCCCTGAAAAGGGCGGTGGACAGCTAGCCGTCCACTTAGCACCGCCTGCGGTGGGAAGTGGCTGCTTCAGTTAAGGGGCAATGATCCAAACCAGCAAGCTGGCCTTAACGTCGGCGTGGCACCCTAATCGCCCTCAAAAGGGCGGTACACGGCTAAGGCGTACCTGGTGCCACCACTCCAGGCCTTTGGCGATCGAAAGATACTACGCTTTGATCTTAGCCAAAAGGCCGAGAAGCGATGAAAAGGCCGAGAGAAAGAAACAAAGGCCGAGAAAAGGCCGAGAAGCGAGTCCAAATAGGGCTCGTATCAGATATTAAGCTGATAAGAACAGAATTTATTTCGGGATGTTAGTTCTGTTACACTGGAGAATGGGGTTACTTCTATGTACAGTATGTACAGTATTTACAGGAATAAGACTGCAGTGTTAGTCAGCAGCAATAAGTCAGCAGCGATAAATATTACACGTCCATCTTTCGCTCTGGTCACGGTCGCGGCACCTGCCTCCTCGGGTGTCACGTCGCCAAATTCAACATGATGTGGTGCGTGTAAGAAGCACTAGAATGATAGTCAGACTGCATGAAATGCACATGTTAGTGGACGGAACTCGTGTTTCTTTCTCCCTTGTATCCGCCAAAAGACCGAGAAGAGATATAGACTGCACGTCTCCCCCTTTCGCTTCTGTCGCAGTCTCGCCTTCTACGTCCTCGCGTGGCACATCGCCAGTTTGGGCATCGTGGTATATGGGCACGGAACACTAGGGTGTTAGTACTAATGCATCACGGCCCGTGAGATAAAAATGATTGATTGGAAATTGCAAGAGAGAGAAAAAGAGAGAGAGAGAGAGAAAGAGAGAGAGAGATAAAGAGAGAGACAGACAGACAGACAGACAGACAGACAGACAGACAGACAGACAGACAGACAGACAGATAGATAGATAGATAGATAGATAGATAGATAGATAGATAGATAGATAGATAGATAGATAGATAGATAGATAGAATGTGTACCCTAGTGGCCAGACAGGACATTTCCCAGTGGTTGTCTCCAGTGTGTTCTGTGTCTGTGTGTGCTGTAGGTTCCCTGCTTTGCTTGGTGTTGTTTCTACGCTTCCCTCTTTTGCCTGTCTCTGGTCATCATGGCTGATGCTTATTGGTGCTGTTTCCGAATTTTTTTTTTTTTATTTGAGACGGTGGGCTACACCTGGAGGTAGTGCAATACTTGACAGTGCCGAGGCGAGCTTTAGACACACTGTCTCGGGCCAAAAATAAGATTAATATCGTGAGTCCAAATAGGGCTCGTATCAGATATTAAGCTGATAAGAACAGAGATTTTATTCGATGTTAATGACATTACATAGCATGCATAGTAGACAGTTGACAAAATATATGATATGTACAGTCAGGATGCAATATTGTTTTGGTTTGTGGAGGCATGCTTGTTAACACGCAGTTGGTCGTCTCGCACTCTGATCTCCACTGATGTGGGCCGCGTATATGTTGCGGGATGCTGCGATGACGTTGCTGATGCAAAGTTTCTTCAACTTCTTGGCGTACGACTTTGAGCACATTCTTCGCAGCAGTCTATCATTGGCAGGGTCCCAAGATCCAAGGGCACCAACTACGACAGCCTCGACCGAGATGCGTTGAAACCGTCTCTGCAGGTTTTCTTTCACAGGCTGGTATTTTCGCTTCACGGGCGTGTTGGAGTGGCTCCATGCGGTTCTCGAAGGGGCAGCATACGTCGACTATAATGGCTTCTTCGCCTTCCTGCAGGATGAGGTCTGGTCGGAGCCCAGTACCTCCCACTGGCTGGTTTTCGAACATAATGCTGAACCTGCCGGAGGCTGCCTTCTTGATGCGTTCCACCACCCCGTTGTGTCTCCCTGTCATGGCGGTGCTCTGCCTCATGCAGTGGCAGATGACGTGGGCTAAGGTTTCGCTCTCAAAACCACATCTTCTGCACCTTTTGTCACGGTTTGACTGCCACGGTCGTGCCCCATTCAGCGGCAGAAGGTTGAGTCGGGCCTTATGCACGAACCTCCAATCAGCAAACGAAGTGAAGGCGCCAGTGCGGATGAAATGGGAACTTGCGGGATCCGCGGCGACGCACTCCATTACTTTGCCTTGGTTTGGGAGGCTCTGGAGTTTTTGGGCTCGACTCTTGCTGAGTTGCTGGCGGAGGGAGACGAGGAGTCGTTTGCGCTGCGTGGGAGAGAGAGACACTTCTCCGCACGTGATGTAGGGGCCTTCGTCTTGGAGCTCCCATGTCACTTCCATTCTCTGGGATGCTTTTCTGGCCTCCGTCCATACGCTCCTTAGTTGTGTTGCCGGAGCCCTGAAGTCGCCCTCTCCATTCCCGGATAGGTAGTCTGCGATGTCTCGTGAGGTAGCTGGACGTCTTAGTCTCCCTTCAACAGTGCGTTGGGCCGCTGTCCTTGCCATCTCTTGTATCTCTGCATCCTTGGATGTCAGCAGCTTGAACGCACTGTCCATTCTGCAGAGGTCGCTGAGTTCTGGAGCCACGGGTATGTCACAGGCTCCGGCGACCCTGCTGCCATGGATGTAGTCATTGGTGGCCCCTGTTGGTAGGTAGAGAGTCTTCTTTATGAGTGGACGAAGCTTGCTGTTGAGATTCTGCCACTCCGTCTTTCCGACCACGCCCATGCTCATGTCAAAGTTGAGGGCCGGGAAGATAAACGTCTTCAGGGCACCTAGTCTCTGTCACGGCGCAAGCATGGAGTTGAGGATCTTTTCGGCTGTGGCAGTGGTGTTCAGGATGGTGGTCTGGACGACTTCGAAAGCCATCCGTTCCTGGGGAAGCCTATTGGGTTCAACGTCCTCCACAACAGCACACTGTTGTGGAGGACGTTGAACCCAATTGGCTTCCCCAGGAACGGATGGCTTTCGAAGTCGTGCAGCGTTGGAATGGGTTCGCCGAGCGCGGAGAATGTCGTGTCTCTCAGGCCTGCAGGTTGCGCACTGGATAGGTGCATTGTCTTGCATTTTCTGGGGTTGAGGTGTAGACCTAGCTTCGCAGACATGGTTGCTATTTCGTTGATGGCGTCCTGCAGGGTAGCTGGGTCTTCGGCGAGGGGTGTGATGTCGTCGGCGTACGCCAGGATGCGGTGGTCCTTGTGATTTCCTTGGATTCTCCGTATAATGGGATCCACTACAAGGTTGAAAAGTAGGCCACTGAGCGGGCATCGCTGGCGTATTCCGGACTCTATGGGAATTGGGTTCGTTCCTCCGTCGTTCGTTCTAATGGTGGTCGAGTTTCCCGTATAGAGGTCCCGAATGATATCAGTAAATGCGGGGCCGCATCCAGCTTCGTAGACGGCGTCAACGAGGGCGTTGTGGGGGACCAAGCCGAAAGCATTGGAGTAATCCAGCATAGCTTCACACAGATCTTTTCCTCCTCCTCGTGCTTTGTTGATTCGCTCCTCCATGACAAAGTTGTGCTCGAAGACACCGTCGTGGGGGAGGAATCCCTTCTGGCACTTGGAGATCACTCCTTCATCCTGGATCAATTGTTGCAGTCGCGATGCCCAGCAGCCTGCGTACAGTTTGGCGATGGTTCTCCCCAGCGATATGGGGCGCCAGTTCGTAGGGTCTGTCCGGTCACCTTTTTTGTAGATGAGGACGGTGCGGGACTTGCGCCATGTGTCTGGAGTCCGCCTGTAGTGCAGGCAAAAGTTAAAGACCTCCGTTAGGAACTCGCATCCAGGGTCGACCGATTTCCAGTGGGCATAGGTTATCCTGTCCTCGCCTGGTGCCGTGTTCTCGCACTTTCGGAGTCTTGCCCGCACTTCCCCACAGGAAAACGGTTGCGAGTTGATTTGCCCATCTGCCGGTCTTCTTGACTGGAGGACCGTCGTGTCTGCGGTGGTGGGCGACCAGACCTCACGGAAGTGGTTCTCGATGTCTCGGGTTGGGATGGTGCATTTCTCGGTTGTGCCCTGAGTGATCAGTCGGAATCCTTGGCGTCTGTTCCTCCTGTACAGACGTTGGGTGGTTCTGGGGTTGTCGGGGTTAACTGGCTGCCGGTGGCGTGACTCTTCGGATTGCTGCGGCAGTTTGATTTCCACTGCGATGGTTTGCGTGGCTCGTAGGAGCAGTTCTTCGAAGGATGACCAGGTTGAGTCAGATCTGGGGGCGTTGAGGAGCTCTCTAATTTCCTCCAGGAACGTACGCAGCACTCCAGGGTTATCCTCCGCGATGTCGGTGTGGCTCGTTCTCCATACAACCTCGTCCGTTCGTCCGGCTGCTCCAGTGTTGTCACCGGGACCGTGTATAGCGTCTGCGTTGTCGTCTGGGGTGTCACCAGGAGTGATTGCGTCATCCGTAGCGTCGGCATCTTGCTGAGGGCTAGGGCTGGCTGTGGGCTGAGTCGAACAGTGAGAGGCTTCAGATGGCGTGACCATCTCATCCGTGACGTCGGCGTTTCGCTGCAGGTTGGGGCTCGCAGTGGGTTGGGGTGCGCATTGGGGATCTTCGGACGCACTGAGGGAGCATGGGGTGTCTGCAGCGTACTCTGCTTCGTCCGTGTCGGTGTTGAGCCGAGGGCCCGGAGCTGTGCTCTCCACATCTGTAATGCTGTTGCCAAGTGCATCATCGTATTGCTGGGGGGACCGCCTTGATTGCGCAGTCAGCCGTTCACGGGCCTCTTGCCTTCGGTGCTTTGCTTCATGGTTCTGACGTCCTTTCCGCGAGGGAAAGCTTTCTGGGCACCGGCTGCATTTGAAGGCGAACGTTGTCTCACGGGTGCCCGGAGTGCATGAGTCGGGGCAGTCATGCAGAGCGATCTGCTGATGAGGTCGTTTTCCGAGCGTGGCATTGCAGTCAAAGCAGACGTGGTTGATCGAGGACAGTCGGATTCCGTGCTCCTGCTCCAGGTGCCGCCTCAGCGATGCCTTCTGCGATGTCCACGCCTCAGCCTTGAAAGATCGGGAGCACCCTGACTCAGTGCACTGGAAGTGGTCCGGAAGCGGGAAGTATATCGACAGGCCGTTTCCTTCCCTCGTAGGCTGTCGCAGTTCTCCCCGTTCCGTCGTTTGGGTCCCGAGAGCCATTGCCCTCACAGAGGGCATAAGCGATGATTCTCCCCCGTAGTGTAGAGGGTTACGGGGCTGCGGTGGCTGCAGCGGTCCGCATGGGTCTGTCTCTCGGTCAGGAAGGTCTGGGTTTGGAGGTCCGAGGTCGGGGGGGGGGGGTCCGGGGCCGGCGATGAAGGTGGATGATCTGGCTGGATCGGCAGGTCCTCGTGGTCCCGGGCGTCGGGGGGGGGGGGGGGCAGGAGTCCAGGGCGTGAAGTCGCTGGCTTCACGGCGGGATGCCGACGGGAAGCGCCTCTCCCCAAGGATAGGCGAAGGGGGCATCGTCACGGGGTGACCAACCCCGGGTCAGCCTGCCTCGGGAGGGGGCAATGAGCCGAGCCCAGAAAGGGCCCTCCCTTTGCGGACACTCAACGCCCTGAGAAGGGCGGTAGGCAGCAAGCCGCCTACTTAGTGCCACCTGCGAGGTGAGGAGTGGCTGCTTCGGGCAAGGGGCAATAAACCAAACCCCCACAGGGGCCTTGTCGTTGGCTGGCGCGCTAGTCGCCCTGAAAAGGGCGGTACACGACAAGGTGTACTCGTCGCCACCACTCTCAGGCCTTTTGGCGATCGAAGTACTACACTTTGATCTTAGCCAAAAGGCCGAGAAGATACTACAGATACTACAACAGAGGGTTTATTAATGCTAGGGACATTTTTTAAATACAAAGACAGTTTTAAACATAACGGCAGTTTTTATAGGCAATTGCTGCAAGATGCAGAGGTAATGAGACGCCTTAAAACGTATTTAGCGCCTTATTTCCCAGTGATGTGGTGGACGTAGATGTCACGCGACGCAGCAATGATGTCGCTCACGGCGAGCGGCTTCATTTTCTTTAGGTAGCTCTTGGCGCATAGTCGTCGGAGGATTCTGTCATTTTCTGGGTCCCAGCTTCCTAGGGATCCGACGATCACAGCGTCGAAGTGTACCGTTTGGAATCGCCTGAGTAGGTGGTCCCTTACGGGTTGGTACTTTTGTACCTTTGCTTCTCGTGCCTTGGTGAGGGCTTCCCGTCTGTTTTCAAAGGGGATGGTCACGTCTATCATTAGTGCCTCCTCTCCCCTTGCAAGCACGATGTCTGGACGAAGGCCTGTGTCGCCGATGTTCTGGTTTTCGCTGATGATAGTGAAGCGTTTTTGGCTGCCTGTTTAACCCTCTCCACGAGTTTGTTGTGCCTGGCGGTGTAGTGCGTGCTCATCCGCATGCAGTGGCCCATGACGTGTGGTAGCGTCTCTGACTCGTGGCCACATCGCCTGCAGCGTTTGTCGTGCGCACGGCTCCAAGGCTTGGCTCCGTTGAGTGGGAGGAGGTTTAGGCGCGCTTTGTGGAGAAATCCCCAGTCTGCGAACCTAGTGTAGCTGCCAGTCGTTAGGAAGTGGGAACTTGCCCGGTCTAGTGCGACGGCCTCCATGGCTTTACCCTGGTTGGGGAGGCGTTGGAGCTGGGTGTCTCTTTCTTCTGACAGCTGAGCTCGGAAACGTGACATCAGTCTTGTGCGGTGTTTCCTGGTTATAGTCGTGTCTGCACGGGTGACTGCGGGTCCAGCCTCTCCACTCAGCTCCCATTTCACTGCCAGCCGTCCTGATGCTTTTCTCGCCTCAGTCCACACGCTTCGTAGGGGGTTGCTTGCCTCGCGGAACTCGCCTTCGTTTACGCCATTTAGAAAGGCCTCCATGTCTTCTGGTCCTTCTGAGCGACGAAGTCGTTTCGCAGTTGTTTCACGTAGTTCATGGCTCGCGAGGTCAGCCACCGTTGGGTCTCGAGAAGTGAGCAGCTTATAGGCATTATCAATGCGACAGATGTCGCTGAGTTCTGCTGCGATCGGGATTCCACAGGCGCCTGATTTTCTGCTCCCGTACATGTAGTTTGTGGATGCTGATTGGGGCAGATATAATGTCTTCTTCAGAAGTGGTCTGAGGTGGGTATGGAATCTGGACCATTCCGTCTTTCCAATCGCCCCGCACCGCATGGCAAAGTTCAGTGCAGGAAAGATGAAGGTGCGGATTGCGTCGATGCGCTGCCAGGGAGCCAGTGCTGAGTTTAAGATCTTCGTGGCTGCTTCCTTGGCAGCCCTGAGCTCCTTGCCGTCTTGCAGAACGTTGAGTCCAACCGGCCGCCCAAGGTATTTCATCGCCTCAAACTCCATGATGGCTTCGATGGCTACGTTGTTTACGGAAAACACCGTGTCCCGCAGACCAACTGGTTGCTGTCCAGACAAATGAAGACTCCGGCATTTTCTCGCGTTCAGCTTCATCCCCAGTCTTTCGGCCATGCTTGAGATCCTGTCGATACGTCTTTGGAGGGTGTCCGGGTCTTCTGCCATCGGTGCTAGGTCGTCAGCGTACGCCAGGACGTTGTGCGTGGTGCTGTCTTCTTGTACGGCCCTAACGATGACGTCTATCACGAGGTTAAACAGAAGACCACTCAAGGGGCAGCCTTGCCGGATTCCCGCCTCAACAGCAATTGGGTCTGTTTGGCTCCCTCCTGTGGCTACCACTCTGCTGTTGCCGCTGTAGAGGTCCTGGACTATTTCCGTGAATATGCTGCCTGCTCTAGTGTGGTTCGCTGCACGGATTATCGCTTTATGTGGTACTGATCCGAAGGCGTTGCTAAGGTCTAATAACGCCACGCAGATGTCCTTGTTCCCGGTGCGCGCTGCGTCGAGGCGTGTCTGGAGGACGAAGTTGTGCTCGAACACACCATCGTATGGTAAGAACCCTTTTTGGCAGTGGCTCAGTACATTCTCCTTAAGTATCCATTTCCTGAGTCGATTTGCTAGACAACCCGTGTAGAGTTTATTTATCGTCCGCATCAGAGAGATGGGTCGCCAGTTGCTGAGGTCGTGTTCGTCGCCTTTCTTGTGGATCAGGATCGTTCTGGATGTCTTCCACTTGGCAGGAACTTTTCTGTATTGCAGGCAGGTGTTGAATGCCGCTGCCAGGAACCTACATTCTGGGTCAGCTCTCAGCCAGTGCTGGTATGTTAACCGGTCGTCTCCGGGCGCAGTGTTTTCACATTTGCGAGCTTTTGCAAGGACCTCTTCCGGCGTGAACGGGTACATTGGTACTTCATTGTCCGCGGCTGGGTGGTGCTGCAGGAGCTCAGTGTCTGCCTCTTTCCACTTCCATAGGTCTCTATAGAATATGGATGCGTCTTCCGGAGGTATTGGGCACTGGGAACTAGTGCTGTTTACGATTAGGCGCACCGCTTGTCTTCTGTTTCTTCGGTAAAGCCGCTGTATTGCACGTGGGTCCTCGGGATTCGTGGTTTGGCGTCTTGCTCTTGAGGCATCAGGCTCTGGAATGTTTGCTGATGTTGTCACTGCAGTGACTGCCCTTGCCACCAGATCCTCGAAGAGGTCCCAGTTGCCATCGTTTTTTGGGGCGGACTGCAGAGCAACAGCTTCTTCCACGAACGCATGGAGGGTGCTGGGTGTGTTGTCCACAGTTTCTTCACGTACACTGGCTCTCTCTGTCCCTTCTAGCAGTACAGCTGGCTCCTGTTCTTCTTGGGCTCCGTGTGAGTCATTTCCCCGCTGGTCTTCGGTCATTGGTGATAGTGTGTTATTGGTTTCGTCGAGTGTGCCTGCTCCAGCCGGATGGTTAGGGTGTGGCTCCTCCTCGTAGGTTGTATCCGATGGCAGTGGCGCGGTTACTCCCCCTTCTAGTGCCGTAGTTCCTGGGTCCGGTGCCTCCTGGTAGGATACGTTTCGTGACAGCGGTCTAGTTGTTCCGCCCTCCAATGTCGAATTTCCCGGGACGTGTTGCTCTTCATTGTAGGCTTGTGAAGAGCACTCTGGCTCATCGTGACACATGTCCGTAGTTAGAGGAGACGGTGCGTACTCTTCACGTCGTAGCTCATTCCTTCGCAGTGCACGGGCATTTTCCCTTCGGTGCCATACTAGGTGGTTTTCTAGACCTCTCCTTGATGGGAATGTGTCGTTGCATTCACCACATTTGTGACCGTAGTTTCGTCGTGGAGCTGGATTCGAAAATTGTCTGGCGTGGCTGCACTTGTGCGATGCAGGTCTTGAGTTCAGCAGTTCATTACAGTCCGCACAGATGTACCTTATTGTGCCGATCCGGATGCCGTGGTCTCGTTCAAGATGCCTCGTTAGTGAGCTTCGTTGGGAGGTCCAGGTTGTCGATCGGTATGCTGACGAACACGCTTCCTCACAGCATTCGAAATGGTCAGGGAGCGGGAAGTATACTGTGAGCGTCGTGCCTTCTCTTGTTGGCTGCGTGCTGCTCCATTCTTCACTTGGTCTGACTGTAGGGGGTGTAGACGTCGTTCCTGGCGGGTATCCAAGAATCACTGTCCTCACAGAGGACATAGGAGATGATTCCTCCCCATAGTGTAGAGGGCTATGGGGCTGCGGTGGGTGTAGAGGTCCGCAGGGACATTCCAGTCGATGTTCGTGGACTAGGGACGGCGTCGTGGGGCAAAAGGAGCGTCCGTCCATGTGTCCTGGAGAGTCCGCGGCTGTCGATGTTGAGGGCAGGCTACTCCGGGCAGGTGGAGGGTCCGATGGTGCGTTGCGGCGTGTCGTGGTCAGGAAGCTGCTCTCCCAGGGTGTGGGCGGCGGAGGCAAGGCCATAGTGTGACCAGCCCGGGGTCAGGTTGCCTAGGGAGGGGGCAATAAACCACGCCCAAAAAGAGGCCCTCCTTCGGCTGGCGCTCAACGCCCAGAGAAGGGCGGTGGGTGGCACGCCACCCACTTAGCACCACCTGCAAGAGTGGCTGCTTCGGCGCGAGGGGCTATAAACCAATCCAGCAGGCGGGCCTCGACCTTGGCTGGGCACCCTAATCGCCCTGAAAAGGGCGGTACACACTTGGAGTACTTGGTGCCACCACTCTCAGGCCTACGGCGATCAAAGGAGAATCACTTTGATCTTAGCCAAAAGGCCGAGAAGCGAAGATACTACAGATACTACAACAGAAATGATTTTATTAAATAGTACGAACATTATTTACATAATTGTAAGGATCAATACAAACATTATTTCAATAATTGTACGGATCCATACTACACTTTGATCTTAGCCAAAAGGCCGAGAAGCGATAAATATTACACGTCCATCTTTCGCTCTGGTCACGGCCGCGGCACCTGCCTCCTCTCGTGTCACGTCGCCAAATTCAACATGATGTGGTGCGTGTAAGAAGCACTAGAATGATAGTCGGACTGCATGAAATGCGCATGTTAGCGGACGGACCTCGTGTTTCTTTCTCCCTTGTATCCGCCAAAAGACCGAGAAGAGATATAGACTGCACATCTCCCCCTTTCGCTTCTGTCGCAGTCTCGCCTTCTACGTCCGCGCGTGGCACGTCGCCAGTTTGGGCATCGTGGTATATGGATACGGAACACTAGGGTGTTGGTACTAATGCATCACGGCCCGTGAGATAAAAAATGATTGATTGGAAATTGCAAGAGAGAGAGAGAGATAGATAGATATATAGATTGTATCTATCTATCTATCTATAGATAGATAGATAGATAGATAGATAGATAGATAGATAGATAGATAGAATGAATGAATGTGTACCCTAGTGGCCAGACAGGACATTTCCCAGTGGTTGTCTCCAGTGTGATAGAGAGAGATAGATAGATAGATAGATACAAAGATAGATAGATAGAATGAATGAATGAATGTGTACCCTAGTGGCCAGACAGGACATTTCCCAGTGGTTGTCTCAAGTGTGTTCTGTGTCTGTGTGTGCTGTAGGTTCCCTGCTTTGCTTGGTGTTGTTTCTACGCTTCCCTCTTTTGCCTGTCTCTGGTCATCATTGCTGATGCTTATTGGTGCTGTTTCCGAATTTTTGTTTTTTGATTTGAGACGGGTGGGCTACACCTTGAGGTAGTGCAATACCAGGGCAACCCTTGACAGTGCCGAGGCGAGCTTCAGACACACTGTCTCGGGCCAAAACTAAGATTAATATCGTGAGTCCAAATAGGGCTCGTATCAGATATTAAGCTGATTAGAAGAGAGTGTTTTTATTTCGAGTTTTGAGCATTATTTTGGGTGGGGTTGAAGTACTAACATTTGAGGTATCTACAATGAATCAATGTTATACAATGCTAAGAATATTGTATAGTGGGAGACATTTGCTATTTATAGTGTTACATGTTACATGTGCTATTTACAGTGTTACGGTGGAGTATTTACATTATTACGGTATTTACAGTATTTACATTGGCCTCGTTTGCTGGATGCCGGTGACATGGGTTACATAGATGTCCCGAGTTGCAGCTATCACGTCGCTGACGCGCAGCCTCTTCATCAGTCGTAAGTACTCCCTCGAGCATAGGCGTCGCAGTCCACGGTCGTTGTCAGGGTCCCAGCTCCAAGGCTCCCAATTACCACTGCTTCGACGGTCACCCGGTGGAATCTGCCTTGCAGGCTCTCTTTCACAGGAATGTATTTCTGTTCTTTTTCTCTCCTGGCTGCCTGAAGAGCATCCGGGAGGTTATCGAAGACGATGGTGACGTCGTAGATGATGGCTTCCTCGCCTCTCGAGACCACCAGATCCGGGCGTAGACCAGTGTTCCCGACCACTCGGTTCTCACTAATGATGCTGTACCTGTTCTGGGCTGCCTTCTTGACTCGTTCGACTATCGTGTTGTGGCGTTTGGTGTACTCCGGGGAATAGCGCATGCAGTGGTTGCTCACATGTGGCAGAGTTTCGGGTTGTGCGCCGCACCGCCTGCATCGCTTATCACCATTCGTCCATGGCTGTGCTCCATTGAGAGGGAGGAGGTTTAGCCGAGCTCGATGTATAAACCGCCAGTCAGGGAATCGTGTGGAGAATCCGGTACGCATGAAGTGGGAACTCGAGCGATCGAGGGCCACACACTCCATGACCTTTCCCTGGTTGGCCAGGGAGACGAGCCGGTTGTCACGGTCTTGCTGAATTTGGCCACACAATGTGCGCATTATTTTGGTCCGGCCTTGGGGTGGGATGGTGGTGTTGTCCTTGTCGAGCTGTGGGCCGTCCTGGTTGAAGCTCCACCTGACATTGAGCCGGGAGGAGGCCTTCCTTGCCTCGGTCCAGATTGAACGTAGGCCGCTGCTTGGAGTCCTGAATTCCGCTTCATTTTCGCCAGAGAGGTAACTTCCAAAGAGGTCGGGAGTGGGTGGTTGCAGTTGTCGCAGGCGTTTTTCCACTGTGGCGTCTACGGCCTTCTCGGCAAGTCTCCTGGTGACTGGATCTGGTGATGTCAGCAACTTAAAGGCGGTGTCAATTCGAGCTGCGCCGCTAACATCGGCAGCGAGCGGGATTCCACATGCTCCCTTCCTTGAGCTCCCATATATGTAGTCCAATGTCGAAGATGCTGGGAGGTAAAGTGTCTACCTGATGAGGGGGCGGAGTGCACTGTCAAGACGCTTCCAGTCGCTTTTGGAGTTCGATCCCATGCGCATGGCGAAATTAAGTCCAGGGAACAGGAACGTCTTGACAGCATACATTCGTTGCCAGGGCGCTAGCACTGAGGTCAAGATCTTGCGGCCCAGTTCCACTGCATCGTCAATGGTGCTGTTGTCGGGTAGTGGGTTGAAGCCGACGGATCTGCCGAGATACTTGAAAGATTCGTATTCTCTTATTGGTTGCACTGGCATCCCTTCGATGAAAAACTGTGTGGGCCTCAGTCCAACTGGTTGCACTCCTGAGAGGTGCATCGTTCTACATTTGGTAGGGTTGAGGGAGAGGCCAATTTTCCACGCTAGGCGGCTGATAAGGTCCAGGTGATCTTGAAGCTCTTCGGGTGAAGCCGCCATTGGTGTTATGTCGTCAGCATATGCTAGTATGCGGTGCTCGCTGCCCTGGCCTTGCACTTGACGCACCAACGGATCAATCACCAGATTGAACAGTAGGCCACTCAGAGGGCATCCTTGTCGTATTCCAGCGTTCACGGGTATGAGCGGTGTTGTGCCTTCGCTGCAGATCACTGACGCCTCGTTGTTGGTGTAGAGGTCTTTCACTATCTTGGAGAACGTATTCCCGGCTCCTGCGGCGCTGGTTCCGTCGATCAGGCATCCGTGGGGAACGGACCCGAAAACATTGGCAAAATCCAAGAAGGCCAGGCACAGTTCCTTCCTTGTTCGAGCCTGGTCTAGTCGTTCCTGGAGGATAAAATTGTGCTCCAGGACACCATCGTAGGGGAGGAAACCCTTTTGGCATTGTGAGAGCACATCGTTCTCCAGGATCCATGCTCTTAGCCGTGACGCGAGACAGCCAGTGTAGAGTTTCCCAAGGGTGCTGCCAAGAGATATCGGCCTCCAATTTGTCAGGTCTGCGCGGTCCCCTTTCTTGTGTATTAGTATTGTCCGTGACGTCTTCCAGCAGGTTGGCACTCTCCGGTACTTCAGGCACAGGTTGAAGGTTGCTGCGAGGAATCGGCAGTGGGGGTCAGCGGAACGCCAGTGCCTGTAGGTGAGCCTGTCATCCCCGGGAGCGGTATTTTCGCATTTCTTGAGACGGCTCTCTACCTCCTCCGATGTAAAGGGGCTCAGGTTCACCTCTTCTGGTGCCTTGGGCCTTTCTATTCCTGGG
Source organism: Ornithodoros turicata (assembly GCF_037126465.1). Taxonomy (NCBI): domain Eukaryota; kingdom Metazoa; phylum Arthropoda; class Arachnida; order Ixodida; family Argasidae; genus Ornithodoros; species Ornithodoros turicata. The sequence goes on along the minus strand of NW_026999326.1, from coordinate 1,646,300 downwards.
CTGTCGTGTTCACGGTGGTCCCACACGGTTTGAAAGTGTCGGGTGGTCTCAGTCATTCCGACGTCGCATGGTGAGGGTGGGCCGTTGGCGATGAGACGAACCGCTTGCCGGCGGTTTCGTCTGTAGCAGGCTTGTATATCTTTGGGGTTGCCTACGTTGATAGGGCGGTACGTGCCGCTTCTGGGAGCCGGAAGCCTGACAAATTCTGATACGGCTTTCGTTGTATTCTCCAGAATGTCTTCAAAGCGCTTCCAGGTCGTGTCATTCACTGGGTCATGGTTGATGCCGCGGAGGGCGTTTAGATGCTCAGCAAGCACGTACATGTCATTACTGCGTATCAGTGGTTCCTCCACTCCACTTGTTCTTGGTACATTTTCCTCCTGTGTCTGCGTGCCTTCCTCGCCTGCAGTGCTCGTGAGGGAAGCCCTGTACCCGGCATCCTGCTCGAGCTCTGGTTGGTTGTTAATGTGGATCGTGCTGTTTGCTGTGGATGTATTATCCATAGTTGGACGTTCTTCTGCATTGTCTGGTACGGGCATCTCCTCGGTTGCTTCTGCGGAGGCGCACTCAGCGGGAAGTTCATGGTGATGATTCTCGGACCGATGCTCCCGGAAAGCTTCGGGATCAGTGTTTGAGGGAGATTGTTCCGACATGTTGTCCAGGTTAGGCGTGTGGGAGTGCATCGTTGCATCACTCGGGGTGTTCCTTGCTGCTTCGTCGGACGGCGCCTTGGAGATAGTGCATGTTGAGGGTAAGGAGCCCTGAGACGCACACGCAGCTGCATCTCGTGCAATTGGCTCGTCATTTGGAAGTCGGGGCCTACGTGACTCCGAGTGAGGTAAGCTGTCGTGTTCGCTGTGGGAGAAGGGCTCCAAGCAGCTTGAATCGCCGGGGGTCCGGCACGGTTCCGTGGTAGCGGCATTGTCACAGGGAGGCCACGTGGCGTGGCCCGAGGGTCTTCGATCCGTGGTGAGACGCTCACGTGCTTCTCGTCGTCGGTGCATGCTTTCGTGGTTATCTCGCCCTTTTCGTGATGGGAAGCTGACACCACAGCGACTGCACTTGAAGGCGAAGGACCTCTTGCGGCTGTTGGCTGTTTGCCGACGTGAGCACACGTGCTGCGCCATTTGCTGCGTTGGTCGTTTGCCAAGTGATGCCGAGCATGTTGAGCACGCATATGTAAAGGATGATATTCGTATGCCGCGTTCTTGTTCCAGGTGTCGCTTCAGGGAAGCCCTCTGGGAGGTCCAGGCTTCGCTTCTGAAGGCTCTTGAGCACTCCATTTCGGTGCAGCAAAAGTGGTCAGGTAGGGGGAAGAATACGGTCATGTCGCTATCGCTCCGTTCAGGCTGTCGGTGTCCGATGGCCGCGGGCGGGCTTCCGGCATCGTTGTCCACGTTGGGCTCTTCCGTGCATGCGGCAGGTGTCGTCCCAGGGGTCGGCATCCTCACAGAGGATATAGAAACCGGTCCCTCCCCGCAGTGTAAAGGGCTACGGGGCTGCAGGTTGTATATAGGACTGCAGGGGCGTAACCCGCACTGGTCGGTTGCAGGGGTCGTCAAGTCGAGGACATGCAGGCGGGACGTACAGCCCGGCAGGTTCTCAGATGCCGGAGTCCTCATGGAGGACGTAGAGGCCGGCACCACGCCGTAGTGTAGAGGGGTACGACGCTGTGGTGACTGTAGAGGGTCACAGGGGCCTGTCAGATCATCGGGGGAGTCCCAGCAAGATCCAGAGAGAGGATGCGGACCGTCGGTGCCAGAGATGGTGTGAGACAGATCTCGCGAGCCGAATCCTCATCACCATCGTCAGCGCAATAAACGCTTGCATTTCGAATCCCCAAAATTTGGTGGAGGTGCGTTCATCGATCCCTTCCTCAAGGCAGCCCGCACCCCGGAACTTCTTCCTGGAACTGTTCATGGCCACCAGTGCTCCAGCCGTCGCAGCTGGTAACGGTACTGTTCCGGCCACGCAGGCCACAACATCGGCATCTGCCGCTCCTGTCGTAAGGCAACGTGACCCTCCCTCCTTCAGCGGCCTCGACGGCCAAGACGTCGACGATTGGCTAGACGAATTCGGTCGCGTCTGCCGCCACAACAGGTGGGACGATGGGAGCAAACTTATTAATGTTGCTGTTAAGGAAGACGACAGGATTGCAGGGACACGGGAGCTCGTGAGCTTCCGCCCTCGATCTTCTCTTCCGCCATTACTGTCATTAAATGGTTTGCCACCGATCCTTACGGACGTCTCCTGCTTCCTTATACACTGGTGCCGAAACCCGGGACTCGCTGGGTCAACTTACGACTAGGAAGCATTGAGGAGGCTATAAGGACGCACCGACTCTCATCGCTGGTAAGGAAATGGAGGATCTTGATCGCGTAAGGAAATTTCGAAGTCAGGCCAGGTCGTCGATAACCCGAACGGTGAACGATCTGAAGACGCTTTTGACTACGACCCCTCTTCCCAGAGAGCAACTGAAGCAAACCTTGACGGTTTTGGAAACGAAGTGGGCTACCTTGAAAGAAAAGGACCGAGAGGTTCAGGGTCTCATACCGGAGGAATTGATAGAGAGCGAGTGTAATTCCTGCGATCAATACCTCGAGTCAGTCACGGCGATCAAGTTCCAAGTGTGTTCCGCACTAGACTCCACGACCGCATCCCGATCTTTGGCTCCCGCAGGCGACGGCGTTGATGCTACGGGACCTCGACGATCCTCCTCAGGAGATCGGAGTCACTCTACCGGAGTCACTCTACCGAAGCTGCGGATCGACACCTTTAGCGGCGACCTATCTAAATGGCAGGGGTTCTGGGACCAGTTCCGTGCGAGTATTCATGAAAACGAACGTCTCACTGATGTCAACAAGCTGAAGTACCTGGTCTCTCTCGTTTCTGGGCCAGCAGCCCGTGCCATTGAAGGTCTCTCGATTAGCGATGAGAACTACACGACTGCCGTGGACATACTTCAGAAGCGATTTGGGAAGGACGACCTTCTTGTGACCGAAAACATGGGGCGCCTTTTCGAGCTCAGGACTGTTCGGTCCAGCACCGACGTAAAGGGGTTGCGTGAGCTCCACGAGACTGTTACAGTGCGCATCAGGAACCTGGAGAGCCTAAATGTTACGACAGCACAATACGCAATTCCGCTTCGGCAGGTCATCTTGAAGAAGATTCCTAGAGACCTCGAAATGGACTTCTACCGAACCAAGGACAAAGGCAAGGACACCAACGGCGACTCTTTATCATCCCTACTAGATTTCCTGGAGAATGAGATTGAATGTCGGGAACGAGCCCGAAGGGAGGCAGATGACGTTCCCAAGCGTAGGGAGCCGACCCCAGCCTCTGCATCTTCGCTGACAGCAACCGCGTCTTCTGTCTCAGATCCAGCATCTGCAATGGCTGCCCCAAGCACTCCTACGTGTGTGCTTTGCAAGTCCGGACAGCATCGATTGGAGGGATGCACTGCTGGTTTGAGCCCTGAGGAAGTACGACTGATCCTGCGCCGGGAGGGCAGGTGTTTCCTTTGCGGACGACGGTCGCACATATCGAAGGATTGCAGGGTAAGGCGGGTCTTGCAGTGTGATCGCTGCCATAGACGTCATCTTACTCAACTGTGCCCCGGAGTCAACTCGTCCAGCACTGAGCAGTCCCCGCAGTCGTCTCAGTCTACAGCACAAGAGCCGTCGACGGTGCATGCGTCTACGGGAACTGTTGTGACATCTCTTTCGTCATCCTCTGCCGTTTTGCAAGGCGCGGCGGTCCTTCTGCAAACAGCCAAGGTGTGGATTGAAGGAACTGATGGCCGGAGAAGTCTCGCACGCATACTTCTGGATGGCGGCAGCCAACGCAGTTTTATTCGACAGGATGTGTCGACGAAGCTCGGATGTACACTGCTTCGATCCGAAGATTTGCATGTTGGGGCCCTTGGAAACACTGCGTCAAGCTGCACGAAGTATCGATGCGTGCGGGTTCTCTTGCGCAGCCAATTTTCGGCGTCATGTATGGCAATCGAGGCGGTTGAATACCCCGACATCTGCTCCGATGGATTGCCTGTTCTCGATTCGCATTCAGCGCAACACGTCAAGAATATGGGTCTACAGCTTGCTGACGAGCCCTCATCTCCCACCGATATTTCATTATTGATTGGAGCGGACTTTTATTGGGGAGTTGTGACTGGAGCAACCGCCCGTTTATCAGATTACCTGGTGGCTGTTGAAACTCTGTTTGGGTGGACGATTCAAGGCTCAGGCAGAAATGCCAGCGGTGGTCACTGTCGCATCCCGTCGGTTCATGTTCTCCATGTTGAGGTGCACCAGGAAGATACCAACGTCATCGACCAGCAACTCTCCGCCTTTTGGGAGTTAGAGCATTTGGGCATAACTGATCGCCACCAGTCCGACTCCGACTGTGACACTGTCCTGCGCAAGTTCCGGTCCACAGCGCAGTTGTTAAACGGTCGTTACACCGTGCGCTTGCCTTGGAAGTCGGAAGCGCCTGAAGCATTGGGTGACAACAAGAAGCTGGCGGTCCAGAGGCTGGATAGTACCATCAAAAGATTACGGAGAGACCAAACGTTGCTGGAAGAATATGATTCCACCATACGTCAGTATTTGCGTCTTCAACACGCTGAACGGGTCCTACAACCGGAGTTGGTGGCCGGGCCTCTGTATTATATGCCGCACCACGCAGTCATCCGAAGGGACCGCGAGACAACAAAGGTTCGAATTGTGTTTGATGCCTCGTCGAAGGCTCACGGTTCTCTCTCTCTCAACGAAGCTCTTCACGCCGGCCCTAACCTTAACCCTGACGTTCTGCAATTGCTGTTGCGGTTTCGATCTTATCATGTGGCTCTCACAGCGGATATAGAGAAGGCGTTTTTACAGATCGTGCTGGACAGTGCTGACCGAGATTGTTTGCGTTTTCTGTGGTATGCCACGACGCCACGAGCAGGCGAACCGTTGCCCCCAGTAGAAATCTGGCGCATGACACGAGTGCCTTTTGGAGCCAAGTCCAGTCCCTTTCTTCTCGCGGCCACTATACGTCACCACCTGAGAGCAGCAGAAGAGACATACCCACGCACGGCGTCCTTACTTTCCAGCCATTTCTATGTGGACGACCTCGTTGTTGGTATGCCATCGCCGGAAGAGGCACTTACTGTTTACCACGAGTCGCGGCAAATCTTCCGCGACGCGGGCATGAAACTGGTTAAGTGGACGAGCAATGATGCTCATCTCCGGGCTACCTTTGACGCCGATGGGACAGGAAGTTCGACCACGTCGCCACTAAGGAAGGTCCTAGGAATCGTTTGGGATATCGAGACAGATGAAATTCGGTATCCGTTGAAGTCAATATCGGAGTTCCTGGAGCAACGGTCGAATACCAAACGGTATGTACTGCAAGCAGTGGCTCGCATTTATGATCCCTTGGGCTATGTGGCGCCTTTCGTGTTGACAGCCAAGATTTTGCTACAACGGATTTGGCTCTCCAAGATGAGTTGGGACGAAGAACTACCAGAAGACCTGATGGGAGTGTGGTCGTCTTGGTGCCAGCAGGTGCCTTTATTGTCTCGCGTCTCGTTACCACGGCGGCTCGGCGGGAAGATGTCGGAGGGCAGCATCGCGCTGCATATGTTTTGCGACGCGAGTCCGCGAGCATACGGTGCGGCCGCATACCTGGTGACGCTCGACAGGGACGGTCATTACAGTGCGGATCTTCTTTTGGCAAAGTCTCGGGTGGCCCCGGTCAAAACGGTCTCCTTACCGAGACTCGAGTTAATGGGTGCCGTCATCGCGACCAGGCTTATGAGATTCTTACAGACGACGTTATCTCTGTCCACCGTACCCACGGTGTTATGGACGGACTCTGAGATAGCACTCTACTGGATTTACGGATCGACGAACGACTGGAAACCTTTTGTACAGAACCGGGTGTCGGAAATACGGGCTGGTACGGAGCCTAGTCAGTGGCGTCACTGCCCCGGCAAAGAAAATCCCGCGGATCTTCTCACGAGAGGCACTTCATGCCTCCAATTGCTGAACAACAGTGCATGGTGGCAGGGGCCCTCGTGGCTTATGGATCAAGAGTCTTGGCCTCCAGCGTGGCGTACTCCGGATGAACCCTGCGTCGAGGTACGAAACGAAACAAAGGCCCAGACGGCGTGCTGCGTACCCATCTTGGCTACTACTACCCTAATGGATGTTGCCAAATACAGTTCGCTCCACCGGCTGCTGAGAGTTACCGCTTGGGTGTCAAGATTTCTGCACAACTGTAGGCATACCACAGCCGAAAGGAGGGGGCCTTTGACGGCCGCCGAGGTAGTTGCAGCGGAAACATACTGGGTCACAGCGGCACAGCGTCAAAATTTCGGTTCTCATCCCGCGGTGCACAAGTCCTTACAAAACGTGTCTGTCTTCCATGATGACGATGGTGTTCTCCGTTTGACGGGCCGCCTTCAGTACAGCGATTTTGAAGAAACCCAGAGGCATCCCATCGTCATTCCCGCTGACCACCCGTTCACCGCTCTTTTAGTTTTCCGGGCTCATGTCAGGCTTCTGCATGCTGGAGTTCAGGAGACACTCGCCGCGCTTCGGGAAGAGTACTGGGTTCTCCGTGGTCGTCAGGCTGTGAAGAGGATCCTAAATGGATGTCGCACTTGCCGACGAGCAAAGGTTCAGGCGTGCACAGAAGTTACCGCTCCGCTACCACGAGACCGCTTGTCACAGTCCGCACCATTTGAAGTGACAGGCACCGATTTTGCGGGTCCACTGTACTACAAGTGTTCAAAAGGCGGCGGAAGAAAGTGCTACATCCTGATTTTTACCTGTGCCGTCACTAGGGCTGTTCACCTAGAGCTGACGAAGTCTATGACTACCGAGGATTTCCTAATGGCTCTTAGAAGGTTCGTATCAAGACGGGGCGTACCCGCCACTATATATTCAGACAATTTTCGGACATTCAAGCGAGCCAGTCGCGAACTCACCCCTGCCTGGTTGTCACAAAACGCTCAGGTAAACGTATTCTTGACTGCACGACGGATCACCTGGAAATTCATAGTGGAGCGAGGAGCATGGTGGGGTGGGTTTTGGGAACGCCTGATTCGCAGTACCAAAACCTGCCTGCGTACAGTCCTGGGTCGAAGCGCCCTCCGCTACGAAGAACTCTCTACCGTTCTCACAGAGGTGGAGGCGGTGATGAATTCTCGGCCTCTGACGTATCTGTCCGAAGATCCAGACGACCTTTCTGCCGTCACGCCGTCACACTTTCTGATTGGGCAAAGGCTCACCGCGCTTCCGTGTCGCGAACCCGAAGCAGGAACAACATCTACAGCCCAACAGTTGAGACGCCGGTGGACGTATAGGGAAGAATTGACTCATCAATGCTGGAAGAAGTGGGTTAAAACGTACATCCTCCTCCTGAGATCGGCCAACGTCTGCAAGCCCGTACCATCACACAGCGTCGCCGTCGGGGACCTAGTACTCATTGCTGCAGAGTCAAGGCCGCGAACATCGTGGCCTCTAGGACGTGTGAGTCACGTAACACAGAGCCCAGATGGAAGGGTTAGATCCTGTAGAATCAACTTGCCAGGAGGGAAAACCGTAAGCCGGCCAGTACAACTTCTCTACAAATTGGAAGCTGATTGACTTGTACTTCCGCGCCGGGGAGTGTTAAGGAAGACGACAGGATTGCAGGGACACGGGAGCTCGTGAGCTTCCGCCCTCGATCTTCTCTTCCGCCATTACTGTCATTAAATGGTTTGCCACCGATCCTTACGGACGTCTCCTGCTTCCTTATACAGTTGCTTTTTACCTTTGCGGTGTAGCGAAGACATGGTTCCTCAACCACGAGGGAGAATTCAGAGACTGGGGACAATTTGCAAGCCGCTTCCGCGATCTTTTCGGCAGACCGGCATTTAGAAAGCTAGACGCTGAAGAGAAGCTTTCCTCCCGGATCCAGCAGAACGAAGAGTCCTACATGTCTTATATTGAAGACGTCCTGTCCCTTTGCAAACGTTGTAACCCGGATATGACTGATGCCGAGAAGATCCGCTGCATCCTCAGGGGCATTCGCGAGGACGCTTTCCAGCTGATTGTGAGCAAAGACCTCGCTACTGTAACAGATATCATCGATTTCTGCAAGAAACTCCAGGATGCTAGAAATCTTCGACATCGGGAAACGTACGTTAGTTATGGGCCAACGAATGGTACATCGTCGCTCAGTGATCTGCGCCTTCTGATCCGTGAGATTGTCCGGGAAGAAGTTGCCAAAGCAGTAGCTAGAACCAGCTACAGAACTTCGCAGGAGCCCGCATCCTTGGTGCAGTCTATCGTACACGAGGAAATTGCAAACGCCCTCGCGCAATCATCGCCGCCGACTCGTCACCTGTCGTATGCAGATGCTGTCCGAGCTAATTTGTCCGAAGTTTACCTACCGAAGCCTACGATCGCCGCTGTAACACAGGAACACAACGCGCCGCCGTACCCTCACGCTTCTGCCCCTATGCCGGCTGCTCGGCCGAGACGCCAGCTTACTTGTTATTACTGTGGGATACCAGGGCACATTATGAGGTTCTGCAGAAGACGCCAACGGGAACAATATTGGTCCGGCCATCGATACACGCAACCGTCTTCCTTTGCCGATGAACATCTTCCAGACCGCCCTCTTGGATACTCCTATTACGGCTCCAAGGGCATGTCCAGTGGCGACGCCCAAGCTGCTCGGTACGCTTCCAGCCCACGACGCTCACGGTCCCCTGGTCGCCAACGGAGATCCCTTTCGCGCAGCCCGGTTCGTCTTGCGTCGCCCCCTCCACGGGGAAACACGTAAATGCAGTTCCTGGAGGTCGCACTGCACAATTCGCTTCATCTGCAAATGTTCCTCCCTATCGCCCCCGCAATTGCGTTAATGTCATTATTGATGGAAGCCCCTGCTCTGCATTGATCGATACCGGTTCATCTGTTTCCGTACTCTCATTGGACATGTGCAAGAAGCTACGTAAGGTGACGTTTGCCGGTGGAGCCTGTCTGAAGTCAGCATTTAATAGTATCTCCCGTCCCTTTGGTACCTGCACTGCTCGCGTCACTATTTCCGACGTAAGTTATCCTGTGGCATTTCGAGTGCTCCCCTCATCATCACATGATGTCATCTTGGGCTGCGATTACCTTGAAGAGAACAAAGCTGTTATTGATCATGCCCGGAGTGAGATCTCGTTACCTACACAACCTGCCTACCGAAACTCGGAGGACCGTGGGCTATTCAAATTACATGCTACAGAAGACATTGTGCTTGTGCCTCGTGCTACGTCCTTCGTACCCGTTTGTTCGCTACTCGCACCATCGTACGTCGACGTCATATTGTCTCCGAACCAAGATACCCTATCTCGCAGAGGTCTCATCGCTCCATTCTCTCTTTTACGTCTCGCCGGTGGGAATACTTTCTTCCCTGTTACCAACACACTTCTGGAGCCTGTTCTTTTGCCTGCCGGTTTTGTCGTCGCAACCTGCTAGCTTGTGGATTTTGGCACAGTTACCAACATTGACGAGGCACATGTGGGAACAGCCCTGCTGCAGATTGACGACTCGGCCCTTGCCCCGATGGTGTCCTCTACTCTTGATCAGGAGCAAAAAGCTGAATTATTGTCTCTGCTGCGCAAATTCACCGACTTGTTCGACCTTGATAAGTCCCCTCTTGGCGTTGCACGCAACGTTGAGCATGCGATCAAGACGACGACCGATAAACCTCTCCGCCAACGTCCGTACCGCGTTTCCCCCGCTGAGCGTCAAACCATCGAACAGGAAGTTACACAGATGCTGTCTAAAGGGATAATTCGCCCGTCATCGAGTACTTGGTCGTCCCCCGTAGTCTTGGTTCCCAAAAAAGATGGTTCTATTCGATTCTGCATCGACTACCGTAGGCTTAACAAGATTACTTGCAAGGATGTCTACCCAATGCCCAGAATCGACGACGCCCTCGATTCTATGCAGGGAGCCAATAACTTTTCGTCGCTTGACCTTCGATCTGGGTATTGGCAAATTCCCATGGCGGAGGAAGACAAGCCGAAGACCGCCTTCGTCACTCCTGACGGCCTATTTGAGTTTAACGTCATGCCGTTCGGCCTTTGTAACGCTCCGGCAACGTTTGAGCGTATGATGGATAGATAGTGTCCTCAGAGGTCTTCGCTGGAAAACCTGCCTGTGTTACCTGGACGACGTTGTCGTCTTCTCTGAAACGTTTGAGGATCACTTGCATCGCCTGGAGTCAGTGTTCTCCGCGTTCCAAAGGGCAGGCCTCCAGCTCAACCGGAAGAAATGCCAATTCGGTTTTGAACGAATTAAAATGCTTAGCCACATCGTCTCCGCGGAGGGGACCTCCACTGATCCCGACAAGATACGGGCCGTGTCTAATTTCCCTACACCGACTTGCGTCAAAGAGCTCCGCAGCTTTTTGGGACTCTCTTCGTATTTCCGGCGCTTCATCAAAGGTTATGCACACATCGCAGCACCTCTCACTGCACTCCTCTCCGGTGATGCAACCTTCATCTGGAATTCAGAGGCGAACACCGCCTTTGAGCAACTAAAAGCAGTTCTCACCACCGCCCCCATCCTAAGACACTTTTGCCCCTCTCTCCCCGTCGAGTTGCACACGGACGCCAGTGGTGCGGGATTAGGCGCCGTTCTCGCCCAGAGAGAACCTGGGGCTCCTATGGAGCACGCACTCGCGTACGCCAGTCGGACGCTGAGTAAAGCGGAAAAAAATTACTCTGCAACCGAAAAAGAATGCCTCGCGGTCGTCTGGGCTATAGGAAAGTTTCGGCCATACCTCTACGGACGTCATTTCAAAGTGATAACCGATCACCACGCGTTGTGCTGGCTGGCTTCTCTAAAAGATCCTTCTGGACGCCTTGGACGGTGGGCCCTCCGTTTACAGGAGTTCGACTTTTTAGTGCAATGTAAGTCAGGCAAAAAACATCAGGATGCCGACGCCCTGTCCCGCTGTTCCCTCGCCATCGATGACTCTCACACATCTCTTTCCTACGAAGACATCATGTGTCTTTCTCAGATTGATCCAGACAACTTCGCCGTTGAACAACTTAAGGATGAATCGGCCCGGAAGCTCATTTGTCATCTTAACGGCTCTATTCCGTCTGCTGACAAAAAATTCGTTCGCAGAAGCCAACATTTCGTACTGCAAGACGGTGTGCTCTACAAGAGAAACTACACGCCCGAAGGCGACCGGCTTCTGCTGGTTGTACTCCGACATCTTCACGGCAGGATACTGCAAGTATTTCACGACGACCCAACTGCAGGGCATTTAGGGTTTTTCAAAACATACGAGCGAATTCGCCGAAAGTTCTTTTGGCCGCGCCTGTACAAAAGCATCGACAAATATGTTCTTTCCTACCAGCTCTGTCAAAAACGGAAGACAACCTCTTCGTCCGCCGTTGCCCTCCACCCGTTACCTCCCCCTGAGCATCCTTTTGAACGCATTGGGATTGACCTTTTCGGCCCGCTACCGTTGTCTGCCTCTGGTAACCGCTGGATCGTGACTGCAGTCGACCACGCAACCAGGTTTGTCGTCGCCTCACCTCTCCCGTCTGCTACGGCGGCAGAGGTTGCAGCGTTCTTTCTTCAACGCATCCTCCTGCAACACGGCGCGCCAAGAGTCCTCCTGAGCGACCGCGGCTGTCAGTTTGTCGCTCGCGTTGTCAACGAGGTCCTCTCCAGTTGCTCTGTTTCTCATCGTCTGACATCCCCGTACCACCCCCAGACCAATGGGTTAACAGAACGATTCAATCACACGCTGGCTGACATGCTCTCTTTCTACATCACGCCTCAACAAGACAACTGGGATGACTTGCTCCCATATCTTGTTTATGCCTACAACACTGCCACCCAGTCCACGACCCGGTTTAGCCTCTTCTACCTGGTGTATGGACGTGAACCCGTGCACACTATGGACACGCTCTTCCCGTATGCGCCGAACATATCTAACCCCATCCTTGCGGACGCCACCTGTCGTGCTGAAGAGTGCCGCCAGATCGCGCGGTGCCGCACATTTGACGTTCAAGCCGCCACTAAGCAGCGCTACGACGCTACCCACATGAACGTCGTCTACAGTCCTGGGCAGCGTGTGTGGCTTTGGGTTCCTCTTCGGAAGCCGGGTCTCGCCTCCAAATTCCTTTGCCACTATGTCGGCCCGTACCAAATCGTCCGGGCCCTTTCCCACGTCACTTACCTCATCGAGCCGGTAGAACACCCAACCGACCATCGTCGCCGGTCGACCGAGTCCGCCCATGTGTCTCGCCTCAAGCCGTACATCGGCCGACCCCCGCAGGACACTCCACCGCCTACACCTCGCCAGGATGGCTCCTCTCCGGAGACGGGGGAAGTTGTGAGACAGATCTCGCGAGCCGAATCCTCATCACCATCGTCAGCGCAATAAACGCTCGCATTTCGAATCCCCACAATGACCGTTGTGTCCACTGGGCGGTCGGAGTCGGTGGTGCGTCGTCTGGGTCTCCTGGCTGGCGATGTGGAGCCCTCTTTGTCAGCGTCCTGCTGGGCGGAAGAGGGGGCCGGCGAGATGTCGGCCGCTCCACGGCGAGGGGTGGTCGGGAGACGCTTCTCCCGAGACGTGGGCGGCGGCATGGTGATTGGGTGACCAACCCTGGCTCAGGCTGCTTCAGAAGGGGGCAATGAACCAGGCCCAGAAGAGGGACCTTCTTCAGCTAGTGCTCAACGCCCTGATGAGGGATGTAGGTGGCGAGCCACCTACTTAGCACGGTCTGCGAGAGTGGCTGTCTTGGAGCGAGGGGCGATAAAACCAAACCCGCAAGCGGGCCTCGTCCTCGGCTGCGGTACACGCTTGGAGTACTGGTGCCACCACTCTCAGACCTCTCGCGATCACACTTTGATCATAGCCAAAAGGCCGAGAAGCGATAAATATTACACGTCCATCTTTCGCTCTGGTCACGGTCGCGGCACCTGCCTCCTTGGGTGTCACGTCGCCAAATTCAACATGATGTGGTGCGTGTAAGAAGCACTAGAATGATAGTCGGACTGCATGAAATGCGCATGTTAGTGGACGGAACTCGTGTTTCTTTCTCCCTTGTATCCGCCAAAAGACCGAGAAGAGATATAGACTGCACGTCTCCCCCTTTCGCTTCTGTCGCAATCTCGCCTTCTACGTCCGCGCGTGGCACGTCCCCAGTTTGGGCATCGTGGTATATGGGTACGGAACACTAGGGTGTTAGTACTAATGCATCACGGCCCCTGAGATAAAAATGATTGATTCGAAATTGCAAAAAAGAGAGAGAGAGAGAGAGAGAGCGAGATGATTGATTGATTGATTGATTGATTGATTGATTGATTGATTGGTAGGTAGGTAGGTAGGTAGATAGGTAGATAGATAGGTAGATAGGTAGATAGATAGATAGATAGATAGATAGATAGATAGATAGATAGATAGATAGATAGATAGATAGATAGATAGAATGAATGTGTACCCTAGTGGCCAGACAGGACATTTCCCAGTTGTTGTCTCCAGTGTGTTCTGTGTCTATGTCTGCTGTAGTTTCCCTGCTTTGCTTGGTGTTGTTTCTACGCTTCCCTCTTTTGCCTGTCTCTGGTCATCATGGCTGATGCTTATTGGTGCTGTTTCCGAATTTTTGTTTTTTGTTTTGAGATGGGTGGGCTACACCTGGAGGTAGTGCAATACCAGGGCAACCCTTGACAGTGCCGAGGCGAGCTTCAGACACACTGTCTCGGGCCAAAAATAAGATTAATATCGTGAGTCCAAATAGGGCTCGTATCAGATATTAAGCTGATAAGAACAGAGATTTATTCAATGTTATCGACATTATTTACAGACATATGGCAAGTTAGCGCTTTCATTACTAGTTACAAGTTGTACAGTCGTGAATTGAGTACATTGCAAGACATCTGCTTCTCAGTGAACCTTGGTAATGTGGCTGTGGTAGATGTCGCGTGACCGTCGAATTACGTCTGACACAGCAAGTCTCTTGAGCTTTTTCAGGTAATTGTTTGAGCAAAGCCGTTTGAGAAGCCTGTCGTTGTTGGGGTCCCAAGATCCGAGAGAGCCGATGATCACGGCCTCGATGCTGACTCTGTTGAAACGCTGTAGAAGGTATTGTTTTACTGGCTCGTATTTCTGCTCTTTTTCCCGGCGCTTCGCTTGCAGACTGTCTGTTCTATTTTCGAACGGGATGGCAACGTCCACAATGATTGCCGTTTCTCCTTGAGTCAACACGAGGTCCGGTCGTAGGTGGGTGCTTCCAACGGCCTGGTTCTCCCATTTCACTGAGAATTTTTTCTCAGCAGCGCTCTTTATCCTGGACACGATGTCGTTATGGCGTTGTGTGTACGCAGCTGAGTTCCTCATGCAGTTGTTGAGAATCTTAATTCCCAAGAAAGGGGACCGCGCAGACCTGACAAACTGTCGGCCAATTTCTCTTGGCAGGACCATTGGGAAGCTCTACACTGGCTGTCTGGCGTCACGGCTAAGAGCATGGATCCTGGAGAACGATGTGCTCTCACAGTGTGAAAAGGGGTTCCTCCCCTACGATGGTGTCCTGGAGCACAATTTTGTTCTTCAGGAACGACTAGACCAGGCTCGAACAACAAGGAAGGAACTCTGCCTGCCTTCCTTCTTGGATTTTGCTAATGCTTTCGGGTCCGTTCCCCACGGATGCCTGATCGAAGCAACCAGCGCCGCAGGAGCCGGGAATACGTTCTCCCATATAGTGAAAGACCTCTCCACCAACAATGCGGCGTCAGTGATCTGCAGCGAGGGCACAACACCGCTCATACCTTTAAATGCTGGAATACGACAGGGATGCCCACTGAGTGGCCTACTGTTCAATCTGGTGATTGATCCGCTGGTGCGTCAAGTGCAAGGCCAGGGCAGCGAGCACCGCATACTAGCATATGCTGACGACATAACACCAATGGCTGCTTCGCCCGAAGAGCTTCAAGACCATCTGAACCTTATCAGCCGCCTAGCGGGCAAACTTGGCCTCTCCCTCAACCCCACTAAATGTAGAACGATGCACCTCTCAGGAGTGCAACCAGTTGGACTGAGGCCCACACAGTTTTTCATCGAAGGGACGCCAGTACAACCAATAGGACAATACGAATCTTTCAAGTATCTCGGCAGACCGGTCGGCTTCAACCCCCTGCCCGACAACAGCACCATTGACGACGCAATGGAATTGGGCCGCAAGATCATGACTTCAGCGCTAGCGCCCTGGCAACGAATGGATGCTGTCAGGACGTTCCTGTTCCCTGGACTTAATTTCGCCACGCGCATGGGTTCGAACTCCAAAAGTGACTGGAAGCGCCTTGACAGTGCACTCCGCCCCCTCATCAGACAGACACTTTACCTCCCAGCATCTTCGACATTGGACTACATATACGGGAGCTCAAGGAAGGGAGCGTGTGGAATCCCGCTCGCTGCCGATGTTAGCGACGCAGCTCGAATTGACACGGCCTTTAAGTTACTGACATCACCAGACCCAGTCACAAGGAGACTTGCCGAGAAGGCCGTAGACGCCACAGTGGAAAAACGCCTACGACTACTGCAACCACCCACCCCTGACCTCCTTGGAAGTTACCTATCTGGCGAAAATGAAGCGGAATTCAGAACTCCAAGCAGCGGCCTTCGTTCCATCTGGACCGAGGCAAGGAAGGCCTCCTCCCGGCTCGGTGTCAGGTGGAGCTTCAACCAGGACGGCCCACAGCTCCAGAAGGACAGCATCACGATCCCACCCCAAGCCCGGACCAGAATAATGCGCACACTGTGTGGCCAAATTCAGCAAGACCATGACAACCGACTCGTCTCTCTGGCCAATCAGGGCAAGGTTATGGAGTGCGTGGCCCTCGATCGGTCGAGTTCTCACTTCATGCGTACCGGATTCTCCACACGATTTCCTGACTGGCGGTTTATACATCGAGCCCGGCTAAACCTCCTCCCTCTCAGTGGAGCGCGACCATGGACGAATGGGGATAAGCGATGCAGGCGGTGCGGCACACAACCTGAAACTCTACCACACGTGAGCAACCACTGCATACGCTATTCCCCGGAGTACACCAAGCGCCACAACACGATAGCGGAACGAGTCAAGAAGGCAGCCCAGAATAGGTACAGCATCATTAGTGAGAACCGAGTGGTCGGGAACACTGGTCTACGCCCGGATCTGGTGGTTTCGAGAGGCGAGGAAGCCATCATCTACGACGTCACCATTGTGTTCGATAACCACCCGGATGCTCTTCAGGCAGCCAGGAGAGAAAAAGAACAGAAATACATTCCTGTTAACGAGAGCCTGCAAGGCAGATTCCACCGGGTGAGCATGGGAGCCTTCGGAGCTGGGACCCCGACAACGACCGTGGACTCCGGCGCCTATGCTCGAGGGAGTACCTACGACTGATGAAGCGGCTGTGCGTCAGCGACGTGATAGCTGCAACTCGCGACATCTATGTAACCCATGTCACCGGCATCCACTGTACACCGGCAACACTGTAAATAGCAAATGTAACATGTAGCACTGTAAATAGCAAATGCCTTGTACTATACAGTATCCTTAGCTCTGTATAATATTGACTCATTGTAGATACTCCGATTGTTATTAGTTCCACCCCACCCAAAATAATGCTCAAAACTCGAAATAAAACCTCTCTGTTCTTATCAGCTTAATATCTGATACAAGCCCTATTTGGACTCACGATATTAATCTTATTTTTGGCTCGAGACAGTGTGTCTGAAGCTCGCCTCGGCACTGTCAAGGGTTGCCCTGGTATTGCACTACCTCCAGGTGTTGCCCACCCGTCTCAAAACAAAAAACAAAAATTCGGAAACAGCACCAATAAGCATCAGCCATGATGACCAGAGACAGGCAAAAGAGGGAAGCGTAGAAACAGCAACCAAGCAAAGCAGGGAACCTACAGCAGGCACAGAACACACTGGAGACAACCACTGGGAAATGTCCTGTCTGGCCACTAGGACACCATTCATTCATTCATTCAATCAATCTATCTATCTATCTACCTACCTACCTACCTACCTACCTACCTCCCTCTCTCTCTCTCTATTTCTCTCTCTCTCTCGCAATTTCCAATCAATCATTTTTACCTACCTACCTACCTACCTAGCTACCTACCTACCTCTCTCTCTCTCTTTCTCTCTCTCTTGCAATTTCCAATCAATCATTTTTATCTCACGGGCCGTGATGCATTAGTACTAACACCCTAGTGTTCCGTACCCATATACCACGATGCCCAATCTAGCGACGTGCCACGCGCGGACGTAGAAGGCGAGACTGCGACAGAAGCGAAAGGGGGGAGACGTGCAGTCTATATCTCTTCTCGGTCTTTTGGCGGATACAAGGGAGAAAGAAACACGAGTTCCGTCCGCTAACATGCGCATTTCATGCTGTCCGACTATCATTCTAGTGCTTCTTACACGCACCACATCATGTTGAATTTGGCGACGTGACACCCGAGGAGGCAGGTGCCGCGACCGTGACCAGAGCGAAAGATGAACGTGTAATATTTATCGCTTCTCGGCCTTTTGGCTAAGATCAAAGTGTGTGCACTTTCGATCGCCATAGGCCAGGGAGTGGTGACACCAGTGCTCTTTGCGAGTACCGCCCTTTTCAGGGCGATTACGGTATCAGCCTAGGCAGGGGCCCGCTTGCGGGCTTGGTTTCATTGTCCCCCTGCCAAAGCAGCCACTCTCTCATCGTCTCAGGTGGTGCTAAGTAGGTGGTTCGCCGCCTACCGCCCCTTTTCAGGGCGTCGAGCACTAGCCAAGGGAGGGCCCTTCTTGGGGTGTGGATTATTGCCCCCTCCTCAGGCAGCCTGACCCGGGGCTGGTCACCTCGTGGCCATGCCTCCGCCACCCTTCCCGATGGAGAAGCGCCTCCAAACCACGGCTCGCCATGGAGCGGGGGACTTCCCGCCATGGACTCCAGCACCCTCTGCTGCCCAGGAGGACGACGACGGCCAACCGACCCAGGGAGCGCACCACCACGTCCTTACAGCGAAGACCTGCCCGCCTGTCTGTCAGTCCACGTTTGCCCAGGAAGCCGCGGACACCGAACTACCACCCGCCGGCCCGCGGACGCCGATCCCGCTGTCTCCAACACCCACAGACCGGTCAGCTACTTTGAACTACACCCCCCGCGAGCCTTTACTGCCACGACCCCACAGCCATTTACACTGTGGGGGAGGAATGGTTCCTATGCCCTCTGTGAGCACGCCGGACCTTGGGGAACCGGACGACACCCCCGCGAGCATTTACAGCCACGGCCCCACAGCCCTCTACACTGTGGGGAAGGATCGATGGATACGCCCTCTGTGAGGTTCCCGACCCCTGGATGTACACAAGGATCAGGTGACTCACCATGCTCTCAAGACATGAAGCAACCCGAACGGCAGGGGAAGGAGCTCACCGTATTCTTCCCTACCCCTGACTACTACGAATGTACTGAAGAGGACTGCCGCCACTGTTTTCGGTCGGCTGCCTGGACGTCACAGCGTGCATCCCTCACGCGACACTTGGACCAGGAGCATAGCATCCGCATAGACCTGATCAAGTATGAATGCAGCTTATGTGAAGCGAAGCTCGGATCCCGCCCGTCCAACCACCGGTGCAGTGGGCAGAAGGTAGTCAGCAGCCAGACCGCCGCTTTTAAGAACAAGTGTAGCCGATGCAGCCTGACATTCCCAACAAAGAAGGGGCGGATCAACCACGAAGCCACCCACCGAAGACAGGATGCGACGGACAGGCGGACTGCTGGCTCCAGAGAGCTTGAAGACAGACCCACCGCGGAACATTCAGAAGGGACGAGTGTTCTCCACATCAACTCTGTCCCCTTCGAACCATCAGGATGCGAAACATCGGTGATCACTGCCTACCCCATGACCCCCTCAAGCCCCACGGATGGTGAAGAAACAACGTCAAGTTCACCTGCACCGCACATTGGGCGAGAACAACATGAACACGAGGAACAAGGAGACCAAGCCAGTGTAGCTCCTGCGGAAACCGGCGTGGAGAAGGGTGCCACCACACCGCATCACCTGAGAGAAATAGGCTCTGAGCATGGCAGCTCAGATGTCATGCCCTACAATCAATGTGGCTCGCAGAAAGACAGGAGCGAAGGCACCGCCACACCTGACACGCCTATTGTGAGGGAGAGTGATGGGCTGCATGGAGAGCACCGGATTACAAGCCCAGCAAGAAATTCTTTCCCGTTAGCCGGCCATCTCCGCGAGATCCAACAGCTCTCCCAAAGGCCAAACGACGATGAGACGTGGGAAGCCATCGAGGAAATCCTGCGCAGGGCTACAGAGACCGTTGCCAGCCACGTGCGATTACCTGAGGCCGGGACACGGACCCAGCGGACCATCAATACTGCCAACCCGAAACAAATGCAAGCACTATACCGCAGAAATCGGAGGCAAGCGGTACGGCTTATCACTCAAGGGAAGCCCCAGCACTGCGAGATACCAGCGGACGACGTAGAACGGCACTTCAAGGAGACATGGTAGGAGAAGGAAGGCAATACGGAGCTCCTCCATGAAAGGCCACGGGCATCAGAAGAGGTCCAACTACACCAATTCTCGCCTGAAGAGGTCCTGAGGCGACTCAGAAGATGCGAAAATACAGCACCCGGCGACGACCGCCTCACATATCAACACTGGAAGTTCACAGATCCGGAATGCCGATTCTTGGCGGCAGCTTTCAACATCTGCCTGAGTTTCTCAAGGGTACCGCAAGACTGGAAGAAATCTCGCGTCATCCTTATTCACAAGAAAGGAAGTCGCACCGAAATCACCAATTGGCGTCCCATATCGGTCATCCGAACCATAGCAAAACTCTTCACCGGGTGCCTTGCCTTCCGAGTGCTGCAATGGGCCATGGACAACGAGGTTCTCTCACCATGTCAAAAGGGGTTCCTCCCTTACGATGGAGTACTCGAACACAATTTCATCCTCCAAGAGCGCCTGAATAGAGCGAGAACGGAAAAGGGAGACCTATACGTGGGGTTCCTGGACTTCTCCAACGCCTTTGGATCGATTCCTCAGCAGATACTAACCGAAGCAGCACGCTGCGCAGGCGCGGGAGAAAGGTTCTGCGGCATCCTCAACAATCTATATTGCGACAATGAGGCCACCATCGCCTGCAACGACCAAACGACCGAGTCCATCCCGGTACAGTCAGGCATACGGCAAGGTTGCCCCATCAGCGGCATATTATTCAACATCGTGATCGATGTCATCATCCGTCGCATCCAGGGAGACAGCAAGGACCACAATATCCTTGCATATGCCGATGATCTCACCCCCCTCGCCACCACACCAGAGGACCTGCAGGCAAGAATAGAGACAATCAACAGTATGGCCAGTGAACTTGGACTCACGTTGAACCAGCAAAGTGCCGAACGCTGCACATGACGGGAAAGACGCCTGCCGGTATAAGACCGACACTGTTTGTGGTAAATGGAACCACTATCCCTGTAATCAACGAAGCAGAGGCCTTCAAGTACCTTGGACGCCCCGTTGGCTTCAACCTGTTCCCGGATACTGCGACTGTCTCCGATGCCATTGAGCTTGGCAAAACACTCCTGGAGTCGATGCTGGCCCCGTGGCAAAGGATCGACGCTTTCAAGACGTTTCTGCATCCTGGACTAAACTTCGCCATGAGAATGGGATACATTCAGAAAACAGAGTGGAAGCGCCTGGACGACACCCTTCGACCACTTATTAAGAAGACACTATACCTGCCAAAAAGTGCTACATCAGGCTACATCTATGGGAGCCCGCAAACTGGCGCATGCGGAGTGCCTCACGCTGCCGAGCTAAGCGACATATGCCGCATTGATACGGCCTACAAACTACTAATATCCCCGGACCAGACTGTTGCCGACCTAGCCAGCGCAGCCCTGATGACCTCAGCCGTGAAACGCTCCCGGAACGAAGACTTTGCGCCCGACCTCGCAGCGTACCTATCGGGTGAGGGAGGAGTCTTTGAAGGGCCATCCCGGGGGATAAAGAACATATGGACAGAGGCAAGGAAGGCATCAAAGACAAATTCCATCACTTGGGAGTTCCGACCCGAAGGCCCAGAGCTTACGACAGGCGACACAACCATCAACGCCATGCAAAGAAACAAAGTTGTGTCAACACTTCGCCGCAAGCTAACCGCCACAAGGGATGACCATCTGCAATCCCTTCCCAATCAAGGGAAGGTGTTGGAATGCGTGGCGCTTGACCTCTCCAGCACGCACTTTATGAGAACTGGAATGTTCACACGCTTCGCAGACTGGAGGTTCATCCACCGGGCCCGTTTGAACCTGTTGCCGTTAAACGCAGCAAGACCATGGGAGCAAGGAGACAAGCGATGCAGGAGGTGCGGCGCCGAACTAGAGACCCTACCCCACGTGGCAAACCACTGCATGCGCTACTCTGCACTCTACACGGCCCGCCACAACAAGATCGTCAGGCGGATCAGGCAAGCAGCAGAGGCACGATACACTGTGATCTCGGAGAACCAGGCGATAGGAGACACTGGACTGAGGCCGGACCTTGTTGTCGCACGAGGAGAAGAAGCGATTGTGTACGACGCCACAGTTGTGTTTGACAATCGACGGGAAGCCTTCCGCAACGCAAGAGCCGAGAAAGAGCAAAAATACAGCGTCGTACGGGATCACCTGCGACAAAGGTTTCAGCGCGTGAGAGTCGAGGCAGTAGTGATCGGAAGCCTGGGCAGTTGGGATCCCAAAAATGACAGGGCCCTAGCACCGATCTGCTCCAAACCTTACCTTCGACTCATGAAGAAACTCTGCGTCAGCGAGGTGATTGCAGCGACAAGGGACGTTTACTACAGCCACGTCACGGGCACCGCACCACGCGAAACCAACACATAATCTTTATAGCGCTGACACCATACTCAACCCATGCACTTACATGTATATAGGCTATTAACACGGCATGTATCTTTGTATATAGACTATTAAAGAGTGATATTAAACGGTAGGAACAACTTATTTATTTACACATGGTAAACAAGACTTTCGTGCACGAGTCTGCACTTCTTCAGGTTACAAAAATGTAAACATGGTACAGGCACATACATACAGTTGAAGGGGGAGTTCTGGCATGAGAGGGTAACAGGTTGATGGAAAGGATGCAAACAACAGATAAAAATCACAAGAACATAAATACAAAAGCAGGGGTATCAGAAGGGAAACAACGCGAGCCCAAGGGCTTATACACAGGAAACGAGAACACTTGTTGGTGACGTTCGAGGAATTAAGGATAAAAAGGGGGGGGGGGGTTTTGGCGACGGAATGAGGACACGGGTGCGGAGTACAAAGGTGACCAGTGGACCGTGAGAAAGTGAAGACGGAGATGGTCTCAGGAGAGAGACAAACGAAGAAAAATGTGGAAGTTGGAGAGTAGTGTGTGTGTGTTTATCATTATCTTCTTTTATTTGAAAAATTATATTTACGGGTTCAATAATTGTAGTGGGCCTGCGTGGATGTTCAAACCATGAGGCTTCAGAGACTGGAATTTTGCAATTAAAAAGGATTCGCGATTTTTGCGCTTCATGTCACTGTTATAACCCGATTGAAGGATAACGATTTTGAGGTCTGTACCTAAAGCGTGTCCAGGAAGGTTAAAATGTGTAGAAACGGGTGTAGGACGGTTATTAACAATATCGGATTTATGGCCGTAAAACCTTTCCCTCATGGTGTTCGAGGTTTCTCCAATATACTGAATACAACACTTCGTGCACATAATGAGGTAACATACGTTAAAAGAGTTGCAGTGCAATCCCTGTCGGATTTCGAAAATAAAAGAGTTTGAGGTGCTCGAGATAAATGTACATGGGCTAATGAAATGACATGTTTGGCAGCGTTTGTTACCACAAGGGGAACACCCAGGATTTGGTCGGGATAGACGGGATGAAACTAGTAAGTTACGAATGTTACGTGATCGACGGAATGTGATATTGGGGGGAGCAGGAAAAATTATTTTAAGTTTTTCGTCGCTGTGAAGTACGTTGAGATGGCGGGTGAAGATGGACCCTGCGCCACTCAGTGCTTTGTTATAGGCGGTAACGAAGGATAAGGGGTTTTGTTGCTGCCGCGGTTCATGTGAAAGTAATTTATCCCGATCTAGAGATTTGCACGCGGAGAGAGCATTGTTTATAAGGTTGGGAGGGTAGTTTCGTTTTCTAAAATCGTTGGACATTTCTTCAGCGCATGCCTCAAAATCTTCTGGGTTAGAGCATAGGCGTTTTAGACGTGTAAATTGACCAAAGGGGATGTTCCTCTTCTGAGTATTAGGATGGTAGCTGTTAAAATGAAGGTACTGGCGTTTGTCAGTGGGTTTCTTGTATAGATTCGTGACCAGCTTACCAGACTGTATAGAGACAGTCACGTCTAGAAAATTCACTGATGCGTGGGAAAGATTACACGTGAACTTGATGGCCTGATGTACGGAGTTAAAATGCTCGAAAAACGCAATTAAGGATGGTTCATCACCCGACCATACGATGAAAATGTCGTCAATGTACCTTAAGAAGACTAAAGGTTTGATCGGGAAGGATGCTAACGTTTTTTCTTCGAATTGCCCCATGAAAAGATTCGCATAGTTGGGAGACACGCGTGACCCCATTGCTGCACCTTGAATTTGGACAAAATGTTTTTCGTTAAATATAAAGTTGTTGTACATGAGCACAAGCTCAAGGAGCGAGAGGACAGCTGATGTCTGGAGAAATTCAGACGGGAAAGATTCAAGAAAAACTTTCACCGCATCGAGACCCTCATCGTGTGGTATGTTTGTATAAAGGGATGTAACATCCATAGTAGCCAAGATGACGTTGCTCAAATCGCTGTTCTGCTTATTAATCGAATCGACTTTGAGGAGAAAGTCATTGGTGTCTTTTACGTAAGAGGGCAGAAGCGGAGGAACGTGTTTGATACAATGGTCTAAAAGGAGAGAAATGTTTTCGGTGGGTGTGTTTATTCCTGATATTATAGGCCTGCCGGGGTTATTTTCCTTGTGTACCTTAATCAATAGGTAAAATGAACCTGGAGTAGACCCAACCATTAGACCCAAAAATGCTACTCCAGGTTCATTTTACCTATTGATTAAGGTACACAAGGAAAATAACCCCGGCAGGCCTATAATATCAGGAATAAACACACCCACCGAAAACATTTCTCTCCTTTTAGACCATTGTATCAAACACGTTCCTCCGCTTCTGCCCTCTTACGTAAAAGACACCAATGACTTTCTCCTCAAAGTCGATTCGATTAATAAGCAGAACAGCGATTTGAGCAACGTCATCTTGGCTACTATGGATGTTACATCCCTTTATACAAACATACCACACGATGAGGGTCTCGATGCGGTGAAAGTTTTTCTTGAATCTTTCCCGTCTGAATTTCTCCAGACATCAGCTGTCCTCTCGCTCCTTGAGCTTGGGCTCATGTACAACAACTTTATATTTAACGAAAAACATTTTGTCCAAATTCAAGGTGCAGCAATGGGGTCACGCGTGTCTCCCAACTATGCGAATCTTTTCATGGGGCAATTCGAAGAAAAAACATTAGCATCCTTCCCGATCAAACCTTTAGTCTTCTTAAGGTACATTGACGACATTTTCATCGTATGGTCGGGTGATGAACCATCCTTAATTGAGTTTTTCGAGCATTTTAACTCCGTACATCAGGCCATCAAGTTCACGTGTAATCTTTCCCACGCATCAGTGAATTTTCTAGACGTGACTGTCTCTATACAGTCTGGTAAGCTGGTCACGAATCTATACAAGAAACCCACTGACAAACGCCAGTACCTTCATTTTAACAGCTACCATCCTAATACTCAGAAGAGGAACATCCCCTTTGGTCAATTTACACGTCTAAAACGCCTATGCTCTAACCCAGAAGATTTTGAGGCATGCGCTGAAGAAATGTCCAACGATTTTAGAAAACGAAACTACCCTCCCAACCTTATAAACAATGCTCTCTCCGCGTGCAAATCTCTAGATCGGGATAAATTACTTTCACATGAACCGCGGCAGCAACAAAACCCCTTATCCTTCGTTACCGCCTATAACAAAGCACTGAGTGGCGCAGGGTCCATCTTCACCCGCCATCTCAACGTACTTCACAGCGACGAAAAACTTAAAATAATTTTTCCTGCTCCCCCCAATATCACATTCCGTCGATCACGTAACATTCGTAACTTACTAGTTTCATCCCGTCTATCCCGACCAAATCCTGGGTGTTCCCCTTGTGGTAACAAACGCTGCCAAACATGTCATTTCATTAGCCCATGTACATTTATCTCGAGCACCTCAAACTCTTTTATTTTCGAAATCCGACAGGGATTGCACTGCAACTCTTTTAACGTATGTTACCTCATTATGTGCACGAAGTGTTGTATTCAGTATATTGGAGAAACCTCGAACACCATGAGGGAAAGGTTTTACGGCCATAAATCCGATATTGTTAATAACCGTCCTACACCCGTTTCTACACATTTTAACCTTCCTGGACACGCTTTAGGTACAGACCTCAAAATCGTTATCCTTCAATCGGGTTATAACAGTGACATGAAGCGCAAAAATCGCGAATCCTTTTTAATTGCAAAATTCCAGTCTCTGAAGCCTCATGGTTTGAACATCCACGCAGGCGCACTACAATTATTGAACCCGTAAATATAATTTTACAAATAAAAGAAGATAATGATAAACACACACACACTACTCTCCAACTTCCACATTTTTCTTCGTTTGTCTCTCTCCTGAGACCACCTCCGTCTTCACTTTCTCACGGTCCACTGGTCACCTTTGTACTCCGCACCCGTGTCCTCATTCCGTCGCCATAACCCCCCCCCCCCCCCCCTTTTTATCCTTAATTCCTCGAACGTCACCAACAAGTGTTCTCGTTTCCTGTGTATAAGCCCTTGGGCTCGCGTTGTTTCGCTTCTGATACCCCTGCTTTTGTATTTATGTTCTTGTGATTTTTATCTGGTGTTTGCATCCTTTCCATCAACCTGTTACCCTCTCATGCCAGAACTCCCCCTTCAACTGTATATATGTGCCTGTACCATGTTTACATTTTTGTAACCTGAAGAAGTGCAGTCTCGTGCACGAAAGTCTTGTTTACCATGTGTAAATAAATAAGTTGTTCCTACCGTTTAATATCACTCTTTGATTTACTCACCACCGGCAACTTGACATCGCCTATTTTTTCTGCCTTCGTATCTTATATAGACTATTACCCCAACATGTATCTTGTGTGATCATATTCTTTTTAGCAATGTAATTAACGCAGCCAATAAACAAATTCTGTTCTTATCAGCTTAATATCTGATACGAGCCCTATTTGGACTCACGATATTAATCTTATTTTTGGCCCGAGACAGTGTGTCTGAAGCTCGCCTCGGCACTGTCAAGGGTTGCCCTGGTATTGCACTACCTCCAGGTGTAGCCCACCCGTCTCAAATCAAAAAACAAAAAGAAAAATTCGGAAACAGCACCAATAAGCATCAGCCATGATGACCAGAGACAGGCAAAAGAGGGAAGCGTAGAAACAACACCAAGCAAAGCAGGTAAACTACAGCAGACATAGACACAGAACACACTGGAGACAACCACTGGGAAATGTCATGTCTGCCCACTAGGGTACACATTCATTCATTCATTCATTCATTCATTCATTCATTCATTCATTCATTCATTCATTCATTCATTCATTCATTCATTCATTCATTCATTCATTCATTCATTCAATCAATCAATCAAACAATCAATCAATCAATCTCTCTCTCTCTCTCTCGCTTGCAATTTCCAATCAATCATTTTTATCTCACGGGCCGTGATGCATTAGTACTAACACCCTAGTGTTCCGTACCCATATACCACGATGCCCAAACTGGCGACGTGCCACGCGCGGACGTAGAAGGCGAGACTGCGACAGAAGCGAAAGGGGGAGACCTGCAGTCTATATCTCTTCTCGGTCTTTTGGCGGATACAAGGGAAAAAGAAACACGAGTTCCGTCCACTAACATGCGCATTTCATGCAGTCCGACTATCATTCTAGTGCTTCTTACACGCACCACATCATGTTGAATTTGGCGACGTGACACCCGAGGAGGCAGGTGCCGCGACCGTGACCAGAGCGAAAGATGGACGTGTAACAGTTATCGCTTCTCGGCCTTTTGGTTAAGATCTGCGGTTGTTATCAGAGCGTTTTTCAGCAAGTTTCCGGCCCCGGAGTACGTGGTCTTCACCATCGTCTCCCGGGGCAAGATGGCGACATCTTGCACCCCCATTAAAGAATGGGCTTTCAACGTAACGGCGCCCTCCGGGACGTCGGTGGACGAAGTCATCCACTCAACAGCCAACGTAGTTGGACTGGATCAAGTATTCAGCGTGCAACATCTGGGAGAATCAGCTTTCCAGGTGGTAGTGGCGACGGCAGCAGCCAAGTCATTGGACAAGGCCTTCTACGAGTAGCAGGCCAAGACGTCAACATCGAACAGATTGGACCGCAGCTCGTCTACGTTACATGTAGGTACCTTCCCACGTATGTGGCGACGGAGCATCTCAGTCGTGCATTGCAGCCCTACGGGAAGGTGTTGGACATAACGTACGTAAAGTACAAGGATCGCCCAACTGTCCGCACTGGAGACAGAGTAATTAAGATGGAAATGAACGTAAATAACCCCGTGCCTAATTTTCTTCGAGTTAATGGCCACCGCACAACATTCAATTACCGCGGGATGCGAAGAGTATGCCGAAGATGCAAAGGCGAGGGGCATTATAAGGAGGCTTGCACCACGCCGTTTTGTGATCGTTATAGTGTGTTCGGTCACGGGAAAGATGGGTGTACAGCCCGTTGCAGAAGATGCAACGGCGGGCATGCGACAGCAGATTGCACAGTGCGGAAACCATATTCCGAAGTCGTAACGAGATCGCTTGCGGAATTTCCCCCTTTAAGCGCAAGGAACGATCAAAAACGAAGAACGGAACAAACGGCCGCCGCTGCTTCTTCGACCGTAATCAGCAGCGATAAGGAAGCCCCAGGTGCCGACGAAGATAAAAATGAACGGGAGCAGATACCTAATCTGGATGATGAGCTAAACATTTCGGAGGATGGCTCTTCTATAACTTCGGCCGCTACAGTGTGTGAAACGGAAACAACTGGAAAAGATAATTCAACAGACGACGTGCAGCCCAACGATGAATCTGCACATCACCCTCTGGCGCAGCGTCTGGCCGACCTGATTCCTTCGAGGCAGTCTCGTCCCATCTCAACAGCAAGTACTGCGTCAAGCCGGGTAACCGTTTCTACCGTTGGACAGTTTTCCCCCGTCGACAGCGCGGGAAGACCGGACGCCAAGAGGTTACTACCGTCAAGCAGTGACAACACCTCGGACGACAGTCATCACCCTACGGAAGTCACCAAGAAGAAAAAGGTGATTAGTACAGACATCAGCATTGATGATGATGATGATATGTCAGACTCAGTATAGCTGTTACTGCCTGTTGAAGGTTTTACTCCTTATGAGTATAAGCATTGTAACCCTAAAGGTACAGGGGTTTCGGAGTGAAAGAAAGCAACTAGAAGTTTTTCAATCGGCGAGACTGATAAATTGTGACTTGTTGTTGTTACAAGAAACAAATATTCGCTCGCTTAACGAGGTAACGAAATTTAAAACGCGGTTTCCTGTTGATTGTTACTTTTCCTTTGGCTCTGCTCGAAGTGAGGGCGTAGCGTTGATTAACTTCAATCCTATGGTAATCAAAGACCTGGGTCATTCCAGGCGAAATGATCCAATGGGTGCGCTCAACCCCCCATAATTTTGGTTCAAAAAATTACCACCCATTCCTTACGACAGGAAAACGCATGTGTCCGAGATTTACTCGAAAATATTTGCCCGCTCAGAATTTACGCCGGGTCAAAGTTTGCAAGAATGACGTAAACCATACCGGGAAGTAAGTAGATTAGTGGGTAGAATATTGCAGCTGCACAGGTGTTTGTGGTGCAGAACGAGAGAGCAGGGTTCAAATAATGTGCCAAGGTTAAAATATTCCCGCTTGTTCCACTTTTGACCAGTCAAACGGACCCCATTCGCCGGGCTATTTCGTCCTATTTTGGGCCTCGCTAAGGATACTTTCCAGATGAGTGAGAAATCCAAGAAAAATTGAGCATATTATCCACTTTCAATACAATAAGTTCGTTTATTTTGAAGAGTAAATTCGCAGTAGTGTTTGCTACATTTAATCTCAAAGTTCGAACTTTACTCAAAGTTTGGTGACCTCGATGCCAATTTTGAAAATGAAGCGGTCGGCGGGCAACAGTAAAAAGGTATGCAGATGATAGCTCGAAATGCAAAGCAAGACATATAAACAAACTAGAAAATTACTTTTCCATATGCGCGAGAAAATATTTTTTATGTCGGACATGGTACATGCGGACCGTGCCGGTATACTGACGGGCGGCTCGCGTGGCCGTGCTTTGCAGAAGATGCCTGCCAGCAGGGTGACAGCTGTACCATAGTAGTTCTGAACCTTTCTTTTTGAGAATCGAAATGGTCTGTGTTGATGATGTGGCGGCCCGTGGATGACGACGACGCGCCTCTGCTGCCGCGCGCTACTGCGCCTGCCAGCCAGTTCTACCGGCACCGTCCTAGCGTGAGGCCACGTCCATCTGCCCGCTGGGACATTCCATCATCGCCGGTCAGGATTCATGTAGAGGAATACCACCTCCTCTACAATATCATTTGTAATTCCTTCTTCAGCGTTCTATACTGGCAGTAAAACATGGGTACGACCGTCTGTGAAGTCGTGAGGGCGGTGGCTTTGCGCTCTGAGGGGCAATAGGCTGTTTTCGCCCTTCCACAGCATCAACGTGCATTCACAGATAACGTCGGCACAAATTACCGCATCGAGGTGGTACTGCACAGGCAAGCATTTACTCGTGACACTGGTAGTGATTAGCACTATGCGGCCCACTTTAGCGGCCTTCTGAGCGGCCCATGTGTATCCAGCCCCACCGGCCCACCGGGAAATGTCGCGGTGAGTCCTATGGCCAGTGTTCCCCTGCCGCTGATGCTGTGGAAACGGACGAAAACTGCCTATTCCCCCTGTGAGCGCAGCGCCACCGCCATTACCACTTCACGGACCGTTGTGCATTTCTCTTACTGCGACGACTGAACGCCGAAGATTGAATTACAAATGATATCGACAGAGACAATTCAGGTTTTTAAAAAGGAAGGTCCAGAACTACTACGGTACAGCTGTCACCCAGCCGGCAGGCGTCTTCTGCAAACCACGGCTACGAGAGCCGCTCGTCAGTATACCCGCACGGTCCGTACGGACCATGTCTGACATAAAAAATATTTTCTCGCGCTTATGGAAAAGTAATTTTTTACTTTTTCTATATGTTTTGCTTTGCATTTCGAGCTGTCATCTGCGTACTTTTTTACTGCTGCCCGTCGACCGCTTCATTTTCAAAATTCGCATCAAAATCACGGAACTTTGAACAAAGTTCAAACTTTGAGATTAAATGTAGCAAACATTACTGCGAATTGAATCTTCAAAATAAATTAACTTATGGTATTGGAAGTGGTTAATACGCTCAATTTTTCTTGGATTTCTCACTCATCTGGAAAGTGTCCTTAGCGAGGCCCAAAATAGGACGAAATAGCCCCGCGAATGGGGTCCGTTTGACTGGTCTAATGTGGAACAAGCGGGAATATTTTAACCTTCGCACATTATTTGGACCCTGCTCTCTCGTTCTGCACCACAAAAACCTGTCCAGCTGCAATATTGTGCCCACTAGTCTACTTACTTCCCGGTATGGTTTACGTCATTCTTAGAAACTTTGACCCGGCGTAAATTCTGAGCGGGCAAATATTTTCGAGTAAATCTTGGACACATGCCTTTTCCTGTCGTAAGGAATGGGTGGTAATTTTTTGAACCAAAATTGTGGGGGGTCGAGCGCACCCATTGGATCATTTCGCCTGGAATGATCCACCTGGTTGTTCGCTTTGATGTTGCAGGTAGAGTACTTGTTGGTGACTTTACAGTTTACGATACCAGAATTCGTGTCATAAATGTTTATGGACCTGCATCTGCAAGCTCCTCAAATCACTTTTATAGTAATTTGGATGCTTTTATGTTGGATCCACAGCCCATATTTCTCGTCGGAGATTTTAATTGTGTCCTAGATTCTTGTAGAGACGTACGTGGTCCTGGGTTAGGTCGTCCTACCTACATGGCTCGCGAACTTAAAAGACTCATTCACCAGTACGCATTAAATGATGCATGGGTGCACCTGCATGGTAGCCGTTTTCAGTATGCCTGGTGCCGTAGACAGTCCTTCACACGGCTGGATCGCTTTTATTTTCAGTCAAGCACACAATATTGAATAAAGACGTGTAATGTTGCTGTTTTTTCTCCGGAAATGGGACACATTTCGGATCACCTGCCCGTGATCACGACCATGCAGTTTAGAGGGAAACACAACATGCAACCGCGCGCGTGGCGGTGAGATAGCAGGCTGTTGCGCGATGAATCACTCATGCATGAAGCGGAAGATAAGATCAAGGCCGAATTGAGCGACGCCCTGGAAGAAGGCGCCGCATGGGATACGATAAAGATAATTCTGCGTGACGTTTTAATCGCGGCAGGTAAACAGAAAACGAGAAAAGACACCGCTGCTCTGCGTGATATTTGGAAACGAATGCAAATTGTTAAAAGAGGCGGAGCGGCTACGCTTCTAATGCAAGAGTATTTAGAAACTCAAAGGGAAAGATATTACCGTACACTGCGTCTGACCTCCCGAACTGCTTGTGTTCTTTTGAACAATAACAAACCGGTGAGGAATACGGACTACATGAGATACGTAAGGAATGGTGAAGTGGCTCAGAAATCGAACACACGCATAGAAGAAGTGCGAATGCCCTCAGGGGATACTTCACGGTCTCAGAAAGACATAGAGGATGTTTTTGTGAATTATTTCAAAGAACTGTTCCAAACTCAAATGCCCCAGCAACAGGGATGTCCACCGCTTTTGCTCGAAGATTTTTTATCCAGTCTGCCCCAGGTTCCACAGGAACTGGAAGAACAAATATACAAACCGGTTACAATGACGCAGCTAGTGACGGTTTTAAACGGAATGAAGGCTGGCTCGGCACCCGGGGAAGACGGCTTAACGGTGGCTTTTTATAAGCGGTTCATGTCAGTCTTGGGACCGGCATTCATCAAAGTAGTCAACGAGTTCCTGAGAACAGGAAATGTGCCGGAATCGTTTAGGAAGGGCCGCATTGTGCTTATTCCCAAAGGCGACCAAGCCGAGGCGCGTGATCCAAAGTCATGGCGCCCTATTACCCTCCTGAATGTTGATTATAAGTTGGTGGCTGCTCTTTTTGCAAAGCGTCTAAGAGAGGCACTTCCTTACGTAGTTTCCCAGTATCAGACAGCGGCAGTGCCCGGAAGATCAATATTTTCATCGCTTGTTTTCATTCGAGACATTATAGCGTACACCGATACCCACCTGAGGAGCGGCTTGGTCGTTTCCTGGGATCAAGAGCCTTTGATCGAAAGCCTTTGACTGTATTGAGCATGGATATATATACAGTGTACTAAGAAGTTTTGGTTTTTCTGATCATTTTGTGTTTCTCATGAATTCACTGTATACTAATCTGCAGAGTTGTTTAATTCTCAATGGTAGAGTGACGAGCAATTTTGATGTGACCAGAGGGGTGCGTCAGGGATATCCCTTGTCGCCGTTGATATTTGTGTTATGTATAGACCCTCTCTTACGAAGGCTGAACCAAAACAGGTCGATAATGGGACTCCCCTTACCAGGTGGAAGTATCGTGTCTGCTACCGCTTATGCAGATGACATTGTTTTGGATTTGAGAGAGGTAGCAAGCCTGCAGAACGCCTTTGGTGTTTTTGACGAATATGCTCGATTTTCGGGAGCACGGTTAAACAGGGATAAAAGTAAGGCTCTTGCTATCGGAAACGTGCGTCCAGACCTCCCTGCTGGAGTAACCCCCACCGATTGCTTGACCTTGTTGGGAGTGCATTTTGACAAAGCAGGGGTAGCCTCTGATAATTGGAACCTGTTATTGACAGAGTTAGAGGGGAAAATAGCCGTTGCGCGCAGCTTTCAACTGTCATTTCAGGAAAGAGCCTACTTAATTAAATCTGTGTTCAGCGCTAAACTCTGGTACGTTGCTAGAGTTGCGCGCCCGCCGATGGTGTTCAGCACGCGCTTTACGTCACTGTGTTTCCGCTTTTTCTGGAACGGTCAGACTGAACTTGTATCGCGAAATGTGTTACGACTTGCGCGAAGTGAAGGGGGTTGGGGTCTGCCATGCTTCCCAACATTTTGTACCTTGCTCGCAACTCGGAATGTTCTGAACATGCTTGATGATGTAGAGTGTTTGGCAAGACCACTGGTTATGTATTTTCTTGGCCCACGCCGTAGAGTATTGGTTCCACGTGCCTTAGGCAACTTGTGCCCGGGCGCTGAGAGCACTCCACTGTTATATCACATGATCACCGGCATGTTTTTAGAGGTGCAACAGATGTTTCCGCAAGTGGCTATACAGGCAGTACCTGTTTCACGAATTTGCGAACAAATGTGTGCGAGGCGTGTGGACCCATTGCCATCAGTACAAAATGTCAACGCGAATTGGATTGAACTCACACGTCGTGACTTACCAAGTGACCTGCAAGATTTTTTATGGAAAGTTGCATCCGGTGTACTGCCCACTCGGGATCGTTTGGTCAGATGGGGCGTTACGGCGGTGTCCACATGTCCTAGCTGCACATACGAGGAATCAAACAAGCATGCGATTCAAGAGTGCGCACAGACGAGAACGCTTCTTACTTTGGTTAGTAGGATGTTCGGGTTTCCTTGCAATCCCCGCAGAGGTAGACGCTCTAGGTTCGAGAATCTAATCACAGTGGCGGCTCTCTTTGTGGCTTGGCACAACAGGTGTATTTCAGTGGCGAGGCATAGACGACGTATGCCCATGTTTCCAGCTTTGATTCGCCCGCGTAAAATAGTTGTAGGTCACTTGGAAAGACAGCTCATAGAACTTGGTGAAGCGGTGTTTCTAAGGAGGTGGGGCACGAGATATATTCGCCTAATAAATGGGAAGGTGATTCTGAGGAATACGCCCGTTTAGGCCTCGCCTGACAGGGTGGACTGTAAAGGTGTATATATAAAGTGCATTTTCATCGTGTATTGTACTTTCATTGTTGTATACATATTTACTGTTTGTCGGCTTTTATTTGTTTGCTCGAGTAATGGAGTGACCGAATTTCGCATGTAAATAGTCATAGCGTTAATAAATATTCTGAACAGTACTTTCGATCACCAAAAGGCCTGAGAGTGGTGGCGACGAGTACACCTTGTCGTGTACCGCCCTTCTCAGGGCGACTAGCGCGCCAGCCAAGGACAAGGCCCCTGTGGGGGTTTGGTTTATTGCCCCTTGCCCGAAGCAGCCACTCTTCACCTCGCAGGTGGCACCAAGTAGGCCGTTTGCTGCCTACCGCCCTTTTCAGGGCGTTGAATGTCCGCAAAGGGAGGGCCCTTTCTGGGCTTGGCTCATTGCCCCCTCCTGAAGCAGCCTGCCCTGGGGCTGGCCACCTGGTGACCATGCCCCCGCCAGCCTCGACCAGCGAGATGCGCCGCCCGACCACGACCAGCCACGAAGCAGGCGACTTCCCGCCGTGGACCTCTGTACCCTCTGCCGCCCAGGAGGGCACCGACGAAGGCAGGACCCGCCTGCCTGCCTGCCGGCCCGCATCGGATGCCCGGGAAGCCGTGGACCCTGGACAGCCACGAGATGGCTCACGGACGCCCATCCTCCCGCTCCCAATGCCCAGGACCCCAACAGCCACGTCGAACGACGGCCCTTGCGAGCCTCTACTGCCGCAGCCCCACAACCCTTTACACTGTGGGGAAGGAGCGGTCTTTATGTCCTCCATGAGGACGCCGTTCTGTGGGACCCCTTCGCTCGAGGACGTGACGGCCACGGAGGTGAGCCCATCGGGCGAGCTTTCGTTGTGCCACGGGCCGCGGCAGCCAGAAAGGAGCAACGCAGCGCTCACTGTTTTCTTCCCTCTGCCGGACCATTTTGTGTGTCCCGAGGAAGGCTGCACCCTAGCATTCCGGTCTGCAGTATGGACAAGCCAGAGGCAATCCCTGACCCGTCACCTTGAACAGGCCCACGGCCACCGCATCAGGGAGGTCCTCTACCACTGCAGCATATGCAACCAGCCGTTGAAAAGTCGGCCTACTTCCCACAAATGTAGGCACGGCCACAACCATGAGCAGGGAGGAAACCACACCTCATTTCCCCACGTCTGCGAAGTGTGCCAGGAGTCGTTCCCTAGCCGGAAGGGCCTTCACAACCACACGGTATGGGATCGCCGGGAAGCAGCCAGGGCCGCAAGAATTACGCGCAGTCGTGCGAGCGACCCGCTCCCAGAGCCCGGAGATGAGACCATGCCTGAGGAAGAGCACAATGGGGACCACCTCATCGCCACACCCATTCCTTCTGCTCCGCCGTCCGAGGAGCAAGACAACGGTGACCTCCACGCCTCCGCAACCACTGCCCCCGCTTCATTACTGACGCCGCACACAGCAACACTTCCAGGAGCCAGCCATGAGACTTCTGTCACAAACCTGAGCCCACCGTCACGCTCGGCCACACCTGAGCTCTCCTTGGACTCACCCCCCATTCCAATGGAGGAAGACGCGCACAGTGGCACGCCGGACGACAACAACACGGGGCCGGAAAATGAGCAACAGCCTCCTTCCCTCAGCGAGGACTTCCTGCTGTCAATCTTCGTCCCTAGAGTGCACCAGATACTGGACTTGGAACCAACAGATGAAAACTGGTCCATCTTTGAACAGATCCTGGAAGAGGCAACAAGAGCAACTGCAGATGCTGTGCGCCTACCGACCCCTAGAGAAGGCACCACACGTCCAAGGGAGATAAATCCGGATGACCCAAGGCAAATACAGAAGCTGTACCGCCGCAACAGGAGACAAGCTGTGCGGCTTATCTGTGATGGACAGTCAAGGAAGTGCGGCATACCAAGCGACGATGTAGAGGAATTCTTCTCCTCGACATGGCAACATGAAGAGTGCGATACCGGCCTGCTTCGTGAAAGACCAAGGGCATCAGTTGAAGTCGATCTCGGATACTTCAGCCCTCAGGAGGTGCGGCGAAAAGCAGCCAAATCCGAAAACACGGCCCCTGGCGATGACCGCATAACATACAGGCACTGGCTCGATGTGGATCCAGATGGGACCTTTATGGCCTCTATCTTCAACGTGTGCCTGAAGTACAAGCGTGTGCCTGGAGGAGCTGACACCTGGAGGACATCAACCACCGTCTTAATCTACAAGAAAGGAAACCCGGACGACATCGCCAACTGGAGGCCCATCACCATTGCGAGGACGCTCAACAAACTATACACAGGTTGCCTGGCAGCAAGACTCCACTCATGGGTCCAACAGCAAGAGGTCTTGTGCCCCTCCCAAAAAGGATTCATGCCCCACGATGGCGTGTTTGAACACTATTTTATCTTGCAACACCGCATCGACGAGGCAAGGACAAACAACAAGGACCTCTGCGCGGCGTTCCTTGACTTCTTCAACGCTTTTAGGTCGATCACCCACAATGCCATAATTGAAGCCGCTGGCCGCAGCCGTATCCCGCCGTATCCCGCTGGCCGCAGAAACCAGTGACATTGCAAGAATTGACTGCGCCTTCAAGCTCCTGACATCACGTGATCCTGGCATCGCCAGGGCAGCCCAAGACGACCTCCTCAACACGGTTTCGAAGCGCCTGCGGACCATGTGCACGCCAAGTGACGCCGAAATCTTCCTCGCTGGGGACACAGAGGGGCCTTTCAGATCCTCCTCAAACGAACTCCGCAATGTATGGACGGAAGCAAGAAAGGCCTCCCGCCGTCTGGACGTCAACTGGACCCTGGAAGGTGGCATCGCCATCACCCGCAAAGACAAGACGATGACAGCGCGCTGGAGACGGCACATCATGCGCACTATGCGCGACCAGCTGGACGTTGAGCGCACCCAGCAACTCCACAGCCTGCCCAGCCAAGGAAAGGCAGTCGAAAGCGCCGGCCTGGACGCCGCCAGCACCCACTTCCTCAGGACAGGCTTTTGCACCCGGTTCGCGGACTGGAGGTTCATTCATCGAGCCAGGTTAAACCTCCTTCCACTTAACGGTGCACGAGCCTGGAGCCACAGTGACAAGCGCTGCTGCAAGTGTGGGTACCAGGCTGAGACCCTCCCTCACGTCGTGTGCCACTGCATGACCCAAAGCCGGGCCCTAACGGCGAGACACAACTCCGTTGTCGAGCGAGTGAAGTCCGCCTCGGCGTCAAAGTTCACCGTTGTTTCCGAGAACCGCCCCGTTGGTGACACCCAGCTGCGCCCAGACCTCCTGCTCGCCCATGGAGAAGAGGCCGTGATCGTCGACATCCTGCCCATTCGACAATCGCCCCTCTGCCCTGCAAGAAGCTCGTGCCGCAAAAATCACGAAATACCAGCCCGTGAAGGAGTTCCTACAACGAAGGTATCAGCGCGTCACCATCGAGCCAGTAGTCGTCGGAGCCTTAGGGTCCTGGGACCCCGAAAACGACCGCTTCCTTCGACGGGTCTGCTCGCGAACGTATCTTAAGAAGATAAAGAAGCTCTGCGTGAGCTCCGTCATCGCGACCACCAGGGACATATACGCAGCACACGTTGCCAGAACATGACCTCCAAACAAGCCCCCAAAGAAACCATGTAAATAGTTGATAGAGTGGTATTTTGCTAAATCAAAATATTAACAACCCATGCTACATGTATAAAGCAACTAACATCATGAATAAACTCTGTTCTTATCAGCTTAATATCTGATACGAGCCCTATTTGGACTCACGATATTAATCTTATTTTTGGCCCGAGACAATGTGTATGAAGCTCGCCTCGGCACTGTCAAGGGTTGCCCTGGTATTGCACTACCTCCAGGTGTAGCCCACCCGTCTCAAATCAAAAAACAAAAAGAAAAATTCGGAAACAGCACCAATAAGCATCAGCCATGATGACCAGAGACAGGCAAAAGAGGGAAGCGTAGAAACAACACCAAGCAAAGCAGGGAAACTACAGCAGACATAGACACAGAACACACTGGGGACAACCACTCGAAATGTCTGGCCACTAGGGTACACCATTCATTCATTCATTCATTCATTCATTCATTCATTCATTAATTCTATCTCTCTCTCTCTCTCTCTCTCTCTCTCTCTCTCTCTCTCTCTCTCTCTCCCTCTCTCTATCTCTATCTCTATCTCTATCTCTCTCTCTCTCTCCCTCCCTCCCTCTCTCTCTCTCTCTCCCTCCCTCCCTCTCTCTCTCTCTCTCTCTCTGTCTCGCTTGCAATTTCCAATCAATCATTTTTATCTCACGGGCCGTGATGCATTAGTACTAACACCCTAGTGTTCCGTACCCATATACCATATGCCCAAACTGGCGACGTGCCACGCGCGGACGTAGAAGGCGAGACTGCGACAGAAGCGAAAGGGGGAGACGTGCAGTCTATATCTCTTTTCTGTCTTTTGGCGGATACAAGGGAAAAAGAAACACGAGTTCCGTCCACTAACATGCGCGTTTCATGCAGTCCGACTATCATTCTAGTGCTTCTTACACGTACCACATCATGTTGAATTTGGCGACGTGACACCCGAGGAGGCAGGTGCCGCGACCGTGACCAGAGCGAAAGATGGACGTGTAACTGTTATCGCTTCTCGGCCTTTTGGCTAAGATCAAAGTGTAGTGTACAAAGTGTAGTGTACTGTACACAGGACGTGACGATCATGGAGAACGACGCTCCCCACAGCCATGAGGGCGGCGAAGCAGGCTACTCCTCCGTCTTTGTATCAACGATCGCCCTCAGTGCTACTCCAGAGAATGACGCCTCCCACAATGGTCCGACAACCAGCGCGGAGCTAGCCGATCCAGCTCTGAACTGCAGTGGTCCCCCTACTGAGACGCCAATACCCACAAGACAGAGCCCTCAGGCCGACACCGACGATATCCCTGAAGACCTGCTTCAGGAGTTCGTCAACGAAGTGAAGAAACACCTGGACTCAGCAAAGTCAGTGTCATCCTGGACCTCCTTTGAGGAGACGCTAGCAGATGCCACCGAAGTTATTGCCGCCGCAGTCAAGATCCGTAATACACCGCATCAGGATGGACCCAGGAGGCAAATCAACCCAGACAACCCGCGATGCATCCAGCGGCTGTACAAAAGGAACAGACGCCAGGCCGTGAGGCTTATCACGCAGGGGACCCAAGTGCTTACAGACCACTTCCGCCATGTATGGGAGGAGAAACAAGCGGACACCGAACTACTTTGTAGCAGGACACCGGCGAAAGAGGGAATCAACTCAGAGCCATTCTCGCCAGAAGAAGTGAGAGCTCGCCTACGCCGCTGCGAAAGCACAGCTCCTGGAGACGACCAGCTGACATACGCCCACTAGAAGGCTGTTGACCCGGGATGCTACTTCCTGGCAGCAGTATTCAATGTGTGCCTTCTATACAGGCGGGTACCGAGCAGCTGGCGTGCCACCAGGACGGTGCTGATCTACAAGAAAGGAGACCGCCAGGACCCATCAAGCTGGAGGCCCATCTCTCTCGGGAGGACGATTGCAAAACTTTATGCGGGATGTTGGGCCTCCAGGCTGCAATGCTGGATCCAGGACGAAGAAGTCTTATCGAAATGCCAGAAGGGATTCCTGTCTCACGATGGTGTGTTCGAACACAACTTCGTGTTGCAGGAAAGGTTCAACAACGCACGCAGTGGAGGAAAGGAACTATGTGTAGGGATGCTGGATTACACAAACGCATTCGGATCTGTTCCACACAATGCCCTAGTGGACGCCGTCACAGGAGCAGGGACTGGTGCAACATTTGTAGAAGTAATCCAGGACCTATACTCGGAAAACACGACCACCGTACTGAGCAGCAATGGATGCACCGAGCCGATACCTACACGGGCTGGTATTCGTCAGGGATGGCCGCTGAGCGGCTTGCTGTTCAACCTGGTGGTGGACCCGATCATAAGGAGAATCCAAGGGGAAGGAAAAGAACATCGCATCTTAGCATACGCTGACGATATTACAGCCCTGGCTCCTGACCCTACGACACTACAAACATGCATCGACTTGGTGGCGTCCATGTCCACGAAGTTAGGGCTGCAACTAAATCCTCGAAAGTGCAAGACCCTCCATCCGTCCGGCAGGCGACCCGTGGGACTCAGGGATACAACCTTCACAGTGCTAGGCGATCCTATACCGGCGCTGGAGGAATTTGGCAGTCACCCCTTCCTCGGAAAGCCGGTGGGATTCAACATCTTGCCCGAAGGCTCAACATTCAGCGATGCCATCGCCACCGGCCAGAAGATCCTGAACTCCATGTTGTCCCCCTGGCAACGACTGGACGCAGTCAAGACATTCGTCTTCCCAGCGCTGAATTTTGAAATGCGGCTTGGTACACTGGGGAAGACTGTAGTGTGAAGTGGCAGAAACTTGACAACGCACTCCGACCACTCCTGAAAAAGACGCTGTACTTGCCCACAGGGGCTACGAACGACTACCTTTACGGCAGCAAAAATTCCGGAGCGTGCGCCATTCCTTTAGCTGCCGAGTTGAGCGACCTGTCTCGCATCGACAGTGCGTTCAAGCTGCTTACATCGAAAGACGAAGAGGCCAAGATCCTGGCATGGAATGCACTGGAAAGCACCACCGAGGGAACGCTTCGGCGAAAGGTAACCGAGCGCGACATAGAAGACTTCCTCTCAGGCGAAAATGAAGGTGAATTCCGTGCCCCCGCGTCAGGCCTGAGAAACATATGGACAGAGGCTAGGAAAGCCTCTCGGCGCCTGCAAATCACGTGGGAGTTCACTGACA
Organism: Ornithodoros turicata; assembly: GCF_037126465.1. Classification (NCBI taxonomy): domain Eukaryota; kingdom Metazoa; phylum Arthropoda; class Arachnida; order Ixodida; family Argasidae; genus Ornithodoros; species Ornithodoros turicata. Next base: position 1,605,254 of record NW_026999326.1, on the reverse strand, counting down.
AAGAGCCGTGCCTTACATGCGGTAGTTGCAGCGTCACCGCACTGCAAAGAAGGCGCGTGATTGCCACCCTTCGAAAGGAACTCAGCAATCGTCGAGACGAAAGCCTTAAAAGCCCCCCCCAATCAGGGAAAGGTAATGGAGTGCGTCGCAGCGGACCCTTCGAGCAGCCATTTTATTCGCGGCGGCACCTATACCGGGTTCTCTGATTGGAGGTTCATTCACAAGGCAAGGTTGAACCTCCTCCCACTCAATGGTGCACGGCCTTGGCAATCAGGAGGTGACACTAGATGCCGAAGATGCGAATACGCCAGCGAAACGCTGCCGCATGTAGTATGCCACTGCATGAGGCAGAGTGCGGCCATGACCGGCAGGCACAACCGTGTTGTGGACAGGATCAAAAAGGCAGCCAGTGGCCGATACACAATAATGGCGAAAAATCAACCCATTGGAGTCACAGCGCTGCGGCCGGACCTCGTCCTTCAGAAAGGAGAAGAAGCAATAATCGTCGAGTGTGCTGAAAATCGGATATCTGCCCTTCTCGAAGCCCGAAAAGAAAAAGAGAGAAAATACCAGACAGTGAAGGAAACCTTCAGCGACGTTTCCAACGAGTGTCCATTGAAGCCGTCGTTGTTGGTGCCCTAGGGTCCTGGGATCCCCGCAACGACAGACTCCTCAAAAAGCTGTGCTCGAAGACCTACGCAAAGAAACTCAAAAAACTGTGCGTAAGTGACGTGATAGCTGCATCGCGCGACATATACGCCGCACATATCACGACGAACCGAACCCGAATGGATGATCGAGTCCAAGCGACGACCATTAGACTTACTGTACATAATGATGTAGTATACTGTCATTGCCTAGAAAAATGCCGCTAACATGTATAATAAAACTCTGTTCTTATCAGCTTAATATCTGATACGAGCCCTATTTGGACTCACGATATTAATCTTATTTTTGGCCCGAGACAGTGTGTCTGAAGCTCGCCTCGGCACTGTCAAGGGTTGCCCTGGTACTGCACTACCTCCAGGTGTAGCCCACCCGTCTCAAATCAAAAAACAAAAAGAACAATTCGGAAACAGCACCAATAAGCATCAGCCATGATGACCAGAGACAGGCAGAAGAGGGAAGCGTAGAAACAACACCAAGCAAAGCAGGGAAACTACAGCAGACATAGACACAGAACACACTGGAGACAACCACTGGGAAATGTCCTGTCTGGCCACTAGGGTACACATTCATTCATTCATTCAATCTATCTATCTATCTATCTATCTATCTATCTATCTATCTATCTATCTATCTATCTATCTATCTATCTCTATCTCTATCTCTATCTCTATCTCTATCTCTATCTCTCTCTCTCTCTCTCTCTCTCTCTCTCTCTCTCTCTCTCTCTCTCTCTCTCTCTCTCGCTTGCAATTTCCAATGAATCATTTTTATCTCACGGGCCGTGATGCATTAGTACTAACACGCACTTTTAAGCCTTTTCAACACCTCCTCGGCTGTGAGCTTGTGGAGCGACACTTCTTCCTGTGCACGTGGCCTGTCGTGCAGCGGGCTCGTGTCAGCAGTCTTTCCGCTCCATATTTCTTGGAAGTACTCTGCCACTTCCATCTGCGGAAGATCACAGGGTGTGGGCTTCCCTTGCGTGATGAGGCGAACGGCCTGTCGTCGGTTCCTCCTGTATAAGGCCTGGATTTGTTTCGGGTTTTCCGGGTTGACTGGAGGACGTGTGCGGTCTGCGGCTTCGGGGAGTCGCACATGACGTGTAACAGCTTCCTCAGCGTGGGTGAGAATTTCCTCGAACTCCTTCCAGGTTTCTTCATTTTCCGGTTTTCTGGTCAGGTTTTGAATGTTTTTGAGGTGCTCAGCCAAGGGGTAGCGGCTGTCTGCAGTGTTGCACTGACGGTCGGTGGTTTCTTCAGTACCATCTATCTCTTGCTTGGCACTGTCTGCGTCTCCTCCACCTGGCTGAGAGGTAGGGGATGGTGTTGGCGGTGGTGAGTCCTGAATCTGCGCACCGGGGGAGGGTGGCATGGTGACCTCGTCCTGGCTTGCAGCATTTGGTGGGAGTAGTTCCGCCACGTTTTCCGGATTGCGTGTCAATGGATCGCTCAGTGCGTCACCTGCTTCTTCCTGGGATGGCGCACCGGGGAATGTGTGTAGTGGGTTAGGGGAGCCCTGTTCCGAGTGGGGAAAGCTGTCGTGCTCGCTGTGGCCAGGGGGCACCGAGCAGTGGACCGTGGCGTCATTGGCAGTGTTGTATGTCTCTGTGGCAGAGGTCTCCTCACAGGGAGGTTGTATGGCGTAGTCCGAAAATCTTCGAGTAGTGGTCAGGCGCTCACGGGCTTCTTGGCGTCGGTGTGTGCTTTCGTGGTTATCTCGCCCCTTTCGTGACGGCAAGCTGAGACCACAGCGGCTGCATTTGAAGGCGAAGGACTTCGGACGGCTGCTGACTGCTGTGTGTTGATGGGGACACACGTGCTGTGCTATTTGCTGCGTTGGCCGTTTACCTAGTGTTCCTGAGCACGATGAGCACGCATACGCGAAAGATGCTATGCGTATCCCGTGTTCCTGCTCCAGATGTCGCTTCAGGGATGTTCTCTGGGAGGTCCACACTTCGCTTCTGAAGGCTCTTGAACATTCCGTTTCGATGCAGCGAAAGTAGTCGTGTAGGGGAAAGAATACCGTCATGCTATTGCCGCTTCTTTCGGGCTGTCGGTGTCCGATGGCCTCAGGTGTTGTGAGCGGGCTGTCAGCGTCGTTATCCTCGCTATTCCGCTCTTCTTCGCATGCCACGGATGTGATCCCAGGGGTCGGCGTCCTCACAGAGGATGTAGAGACCTGTCCCTCCCCGTAGTGTAAAGGGCTACGGGGCTGTGGCTGTGACGCTCGAAAGGGGCATACTCGCCGGGCGCGGATGTGGTCCCAGGGGTCAGCGTCCTCACGGATGATGTAGAGACCTGTCCCTCCCCGTAGTGTAAAGGGCTACGGGGCTGTGGCTGTAGGGGCTCGCAGGGGAGACCGTTTGGGGTGGCTGCAGAGTACCTCGGCGTTGCAGACAGAGGAGCGGGTGTCTCAGAGCCGTCTTGTGGTTGTCCGGGGAGCGCGGCTTCTTGGGCCGGTAGGCATGTTGGCTGGCAGGCCTTCGTGGCACGGACGCGGTGGGGCGGGCTCTGGGTTGGCTGGCCTTCATCGTCGTTGCCCTCCTAGGCGGCAAAGGGAGCTGGAGTCCATGACGGGAAGTCCCCCGCTCCACGGCGAGCCGTGGTTTGGAGGCGCTTCTCCCTCGTGAAGGGCGGCGGAGGCATAGCCACGAGGTGACCAGCCCCGGGTCAGGCTGCCTGAGGAGGGGGCAATAATCCACACCCCAATAGGGGCCCTCCCTTGGCTAGTGCTCGACGCCCTGAAAAGGGCGGTAGGCGGTGAACCACCTACTTAGCACCACCTGAGACGATGAGAGAGTGGCTGCTTTGGCAGGGGGAGGCAATGAAACCAAGCCCGCAAGCGGGCCCCTGCCTAGGCTGATACCGTAATCGCCCTGAAAAGGGCGGTACTCGCAAGGAGCACTGGTGTCACCACTCCCTGGCCTATGGCGATCGAAAGTGTGCTACACTTTGATCTTAGCCAAAAGGCCGAGAAGCGATAACTATTACACGTCCATCTTTCGCTCTGGTCACGGTCGCGGCACCTGCCTCCTCGGGTGTCACGTCGCCAAATTCAACATGATGTGGTGCGTGTAAGAAGCACTAGAATGATAGTCGGACTGCATGAAATGGGCATATTAGTGGACGGAACTCGTGTTTCTTTTTCCCTTGTATCCGCCAAAAGACAGAAAAGAGATATAGACTGCACGTCTCCCCCTTTCGCTTCTGTCGCAGTCTCGCCTTCTACGTCCGCGCGTGGCACGTCGCTGGTTTGGGCATCGTGGTATATGGATACGGAACACTAGGGTGTTAGTACTAATGCATCACGGCCTGTGAGATAAAAATGATTGATTGGAAATTGCAAGAGAGAGAGAGAGAGGGAGGGAGGGACGGACGGACGGATGGATGGAATGAATCAATGAATGAATGAATGTGTACCCTAGTGGCCAGACAGGACATTTCCCAGTGGTTGTCTCCAGTGTGTTCTGTGTCTATGTCTGCTGTAGGTTCCCTGCTTTGCTTAGTGTTGTTTCTACGCTTCCCTCTTTTGCCTGTCTCTGGTCATCATGGCTGATGCTTATTGGTGCTGTTTCCGAATTTTTCTTTTTTGTTTTTTGATTTGAGACGGGTGGGCTACACCTGGAGGTAGTGCAATACCAGGGCAACCCTTGACAGTGCCGAGGGGACAGTGCCCAGTGCAGTAAGGGTCAGCGGAACGCCAGTGCCTGTAGGTGAGCCTGTCGTCGCCTGGTGAGGTATTCTCGCATTTCTTGAGGCGGCTCTCTACGTCCTCTGGTGTAAAGGGGCTCAGGTTCACCTCTTCTGATGCCTTGGGCCTTTCTATTCCCGGGCTGTCGTGTTCGCGGTGGTCCCACACGGTTTGAAAATGTCGGGTGGTTTCAGTTATTCCGACGTCGCATGGTGAGGGTGGGCCATTGGCGATGAGACAAACCGCTTGCCGGCGGTTTCGTCTGTAGCAGGCTTGTATCTCTTTCGGGTTGTCTACGTTGATGGGGCGGTGCGTGCCGCTTCTGGGAGCCGGAAGCCTGACGAACTCTGATACAGCTTTCGTTGCATTCTCCAGGATGTCTTCAAAGCGCTTCCACGTCGTGTCATCCACTGGGTCATGGTTGATGCAGGGGAGGACGCTTAGATGTTCGGCAAGCACGTACGTGTCATTGTTGCGCATCAGTGGTTCCTCCTCTCCACTCATGGTTGGTTCATTTTCCTCCTGTGTCTGCGTGCCTTCCTCGCCCGCAGTGCTCGTGAGGTGAGGCGTGTACCCGGCATCCTGCTCGAGCTCTGGTTGGTTGTTGATGTGTGTTGCGCTGTTTTGTGTCGGTGTCTTATCCATCGTTGGCCGCTCTTCTGCGTTATCTGGTACGGGCATCTCCCTGGTTGCTTCTGTGCACTCAGCGGGAAGGTCATGGTGATGATGCTCGAAGTGATTTTCCCGGAAAGCTTCTGGATCCGTGTTTGAGGGAGATGTTTCCGACATGTTGTCCTGGTTAGACGTGTGGGAGTGCATCATTGCATCACTCGGAGCGTTCCTCGCTGCTTGGTCGGACGGCGCCTCGGAGCTAGTGCATGTTGAGGGTGAGAAACCCTGAGACGCACACGCAACAGCATCTCGTGCGGTGGGCTCGTCATCTGGAAGTCGTGGCCTACGTGACTCCGAGTGAGAGAAGCTGTCGTGTTCGCTGTGGGGGGAGAGCTCCAAGCAGCTTGAATCGCCGGAGGTCCGGCACGGCTCCGTGGTAGCGGCGTTCTCATAAGGAGGCCGTGTGGCGTGGGCCGAGGGTCTCCGATCCGTAGTGAGACGCTCACGTGCTTCGCGTCGTCGGTGCATGCTTTCGTGGTTATCTCGCCCCTTTCTTGATGGGAAGCTGACCCCACAGCGACTGCATTTGAAGGCGAAGGACCTCTGGCGGCTGTTAGCTGTTTGCCGATTTGGGCACACGTGCTGCGCGATTTGCTACGTTGGCCGTTTGCCAAGTGATGCCGAGCACGTTGAGCACGCATACGTAAAGGACGATATGCGTATGCCGTGTTCTTGTTCCAAGTGTCGCTTCAGGGAGGCTGTCTGGGAGGTCCAGGCTTCGCTTCTGAAGGCTCTCGAGCACTCCATTTCGGTGCAGCAAAAGTGGTCAGGGGCAATGAACCACGCTCAGAATAGGGCCCTCTTTCAGCTAGCGCTCAACGCCCTGAAAAGGGCGGTAGGTGGCGAGCCACCTACTTAGCGCAACCTGCGAGAGTGGCTGTCTTGGAGCGAGGGGCGATAAAACCAAACCCGCGAGCGGGCCTCGTCCTCAACTGGCACCGTAATCGCCCTGAAAAGGGCGGTACACACTGGGAGTACTGGAGCCACCACTCTCAGGCCTCTGGCGATCAAGGTACTGTTTAGAATATTTATTCACTCATATTTACATCTGGCAACACTTACAAACACTGTAGTTACCAACGCTATTTACATATTTACATTTCACTGCCTTTTTTTTATCAGTCACTTTGGTAGATCAGTGCCTACTGTGCAGTCGCACAGTGTTGTTTCTTATAGTAATGTATCTTGTGCCCCATCTCTGGAGAAACCTCATTTCCCCTAACTCGAACAGTTCCAACTCGAGGTGACTCGTAATGACTTTTCTGAGTGATATGAGGGCCGGAAACATGGCTCTGGAAGGCCTGCCTCGCACCACGGCTGCGCACCTGTTATGCCAAATCATGAGTGTCGCCACTGTTAGGACCAAGTTTTCAAACCTCGGCTGTCTACGCCTTCTTGTTCTACTCGGGAAGCCGAACGTGCGTGTAACTATATTTTGAAAAGTCCTCATTTGCACGCACTCTGATGTAGCATGCCGATTGGTTTCCTCATTGCCGCAGTTGGGACACGTTGACAAGTTCGTAACTCCCCATCTGTGCAACCGATCACGCGTTGGTAGGATTCCCGAGGCGGTCTCCCAAAGGAAGTCTTGCACATTACTGGGGAGCTCTTGGGCGCTTGTTTCCAACCACTCTTTCTGTATATTCTGTACCCTGGGTACGCTTTCGACGCGTGTTTCGCAAATGCTTTCACATATGCGGGATACTGGCAGTGCTTGCACGTCTGCTTGGGGGAGATTGTCCGAAATGTTCGGAAAATTCGCAATATTGACGAATAGGAAGCAGGCGTCACTTCCGAACTGGGGCTGAGGTTTCCCAGACCACGGGGGACCAGCATTCTACGGCTCGGGCCGAGAAAATACAAAACAAAGGGTCGACCTATGCACTCAATATCATCGATAATGTTCAAGGTGCTCCGTAGAGCCAACAGAGCAGAGAATGTTGTCAGGCACGGTAAACCCCATCCTCCTTGAGCGCGGCTTAAACGAAGTGTATCACGCGATACCAGTTCTGTTTTGTTGTTCCAAAAGAACTTAAAACAGGCCGATGTAAACCGTCTAGTGAACGTTGCCGGGGGGTTCGCTACCCTAGCGATATACCATAGCCTGGCACAAAACACTGACTTGATTAAAAACGATTTTTCCCTGTACGTGAAACGAAACTTACTGGCCACAGTTATCTGCTTATCTAAGGTTACCAGCAATTGCCCCCAGTTTGCCGATGCCGCGCCATATTTGTCAAATATCACTCCCAGTAGGCGTATACTGCTAGTGCGATTCATCCCTGCCGGGAGTTCTCCATTAATGTTCCCTAGGAACATAACCTTACTCTTTTCCGTGTTCAGGCGTGCCCCTGAGAAACTACCGTATTCATCGAAAATTTGGAAAGCACTCTGTAGGCTTTCCATGTCTCTGAGGTACAAGACGATATCGTCTGCGTACGCAGTCGCGGCCACTGTCGCAGTACCCGGCAAGGGGAGTCCCCTGACAGCACGAGATTCATTTAGCTTTCGGAGGAGGGGGTCTATGCACATGACAAAAATCAGTGGTGACAGAGGACACCCTTGCCGTATCCCTCTGGACATTCGGAATTTACAGGTAGAGAAACCGTTAAGAAACAGGAAACTTTCCAAGTTAGAGTATAAACTCTTCATCAAAAATACAAAATGGTCAGAAAACCCGAACATTTTCAACACAGAGTAAATGTAGAAGTGTTCAATACAATCAAATGCCTTGGCTTGATCCCAAGAGACTACAAGACCATTCATTGTGTGAGAATTGGTATACATGATTATATCTCGCACCAAAATGAGAGATGAAAATACAGATCTACCAGGTACCGACGCTGTTTGATAAGGGGACACAATGTACGGGAGTGCTTCCTTCAACCGTTTTGCAATGAGTGACGCTAATACCTTATAGTCAACATTCAATATCGTGATCGGACGCCAGGATCGTGGGTCTCCTGTTTCCCTCTCGCCGTCTTTGGGTATGAGCACTATGCGACCCAACTTAAAAGACTCGGGCACAGTTCCTCTCGTCAAAAATCTATTTACGATATCGACCAAAATTGGTCCAAAGATTGGAAAGAAACGCTTGTAGAAATTTACGGTGAGGCCATCCTCCCCGGGTGCAGATTCCGATTTCATAGTGTTTAACACAGACTTAATTTCCGCGCTTGTAGCAGTCTTATACAAACATTGTTCAATCTCTGCTGGAACATGTGGTAGACCAGAGAGGAAAGCTATCCCCGATTCAAGAAAGGTTCCTGTTGGATCCTGCATTTGTGTTTCGTACAGACGGCTAAAAAACCGCACAAGTACGTCCTCGATGTCCATTCGAGACCGTGAGGTGCTCCCCGATGGCATCCTCACTTCTTCGATGCGCACAGGTGATTTTTCTTGGATTTCTCCATTCCTTATAAAGTGGAGGTATTCCGGGTTTCGGATTGGTCTACCCCTGTTTAAAGCAACCGCTGCAGTACGAGATGTAGTGCGAAGCAAACGAAAATATCGTTCTGTTTGAGTTTGTATATATTCTTGCATAAGGAGGGTTGCAGCCCCACCTCTTTTTACTATTTGGAGTCTCTTCCAAATGTTTCGCAGTAACAACGTCTCGTTTCGTGCTTTCTGTTTTCCAGCCTCAATAAAGAAACCGCGTATCGTCTCTTTCAGACTGTCCCATTCAACGCACCCTGCACGCGTAGAGTTCAAGGCCGCACTGATCGTTTGCTCGACATTACGCATCAGCGATTCATCACGCAGCAAGCTGTCGTCTAATCGCCACAATCTTCGTGACCCGCTCGTCGTTCTATCGACTTCTATCACCATTGATAGCGGCCGGTGATCTGAGATGTATCTCATTTCAGGTGCGAAGTTGGAAACTGTACAGGCTGTTACTTGAAACTGCGTGGACGATTGGAAATAAAACCTGTCCAGCCTTGTGAAAGAACGTCGGCGTGACCACGTGTACTCAAAACGATTTCCATGCTTATACAACGCGCATACTGGCTAACTATTCGTCTGAGCTCGCGCGCCGTATACGTGGAACGGCCACTGCCTGGGCCTTGTACATCTCTCCTGGAATCGAGGACGCAATTAAAGTCTCCTCCAAGGATTATTGGATAGACATCAAGCATGAACGCGTCAATCTATTTAAAAAAAGGAATTACACGTGTTTGCAGTTGCTGGCGCGTATACATTTATAACACGTAATCTATTTCCCAAGACTCTAACATCACACACGAGCACTCTTCCTCGTACGTCAAATTTAACAACAACATCCGTTATGCGCGTCGGGTTAAAATTAATTACCGCTACACCTTCACTTCGAGCAGTGCCGAACGAAAAGGAACATTGAACGTGGAACCTCGACTTAAACGTTGCCACGTCACTTGTAAGTCAGTCTTGTCAAGTGAGCGAAAATTCGTTTCTTGTAACAAGAGTAAATCACATCGATTGGACCTCGCCCAATGCATTACGTCTACTTGCTTTTGTACATTTCTGAAACCTTGTACATTTAAAGTGATAAAGTTCAAGCTCATGAGAAATATTATATTCATGAGCACGAGGACCCTATTGTGTGTCAGTATGTTCATCGTATGTGTCAGGGCTGTCACCACTAATGATCACCTTTTTTTTCTTGTAACTTCCTGTTGGGAGCTGACCTTCCTCGGACGCACTGCTGCTGTCTGTAGAATATTGCCTCTTGACATCGGACTTTCCCGCCGTTTCGCTGGGCTGTTTCTCTGTGCTGCTGATGGTCGCCGGTGCTTTCTGGACTTTCTCGGAGCGTACAGGGGCCGTTCCGGCAAGGCGTTGCGGCAGGGGGTGGTACACAGGTTCCGCTTCATTAGATGACCTATCCTCTAGTTGGTTGTCGTTCCTTGATGATGTATCTAATGTCGAACCCGACGCAGAAGAAACATCATCTCCGATATCCACGTCTTTCTCCGGCGTTCCCTCTTTCTGTTGATCGCCTTCCTTTGACGCCGTTGACATGCTATCATCTGTCGCGCTACTATCTCCGTCGTGCTCCTTATCTTCCCCAGAAGCAATTGTGGGCGTACTTGTGTCTGTGCTCTCATTATCTTCAAAGTTGAAAACTGGGGAAACAACGATAGCCTTCTGTGGCGTGGCTTCCGCGTGTTGCCGCGCTTGATTCACAAGAGGAGGGAACTCTGCTGTTGACAATCTTAACGCTTCTCAATATGCCCTCCGTCTTGTACAGTCGGCAGTAGCGTGGGCGCCATTGCATCTTCTGCATGGGGCAGTACAGCCCTCTTTCGCGTGCCCAAACACTGAACAACGGTCACAATACGCGGTAGTGCAAGATTCCTTGTAATGCCCTTCAAATCTGCATCTACGGCAAACCCTTTTCATGCCTCGGTAATTAAAGGTTACCCGGTGACCGTTGACACGCAAAAAATTCGGCACGGGATTATCAGGCTTCATTTCTATCTTGATGGTTCTGTCGCCTGTCCGTACGGTCGTGGTATATGGGAACGGAACACTAGGGTGTTAGTACTAATGCATCACGGCCCGTGAGATAAAAATGATTGATTGGGAATTGCAAGAGAGAGAGAGAGAGAGAGAGAGAGAGAGGGAGGGAGGGAGGGAGGGACGGACGGACGGACGGACGGACGGACGGACGGATGGACGGATGGACGGATGGATGGATGGATGGATGGATGGATGGATGGATGGATGTGTACCCTAGTGGCCAGACAGGACATTTCTCAGTGGTTGTCTCCAGTGTGCTCTGTGTCTATGTCTGCTGTAGGTTCCCTGCTTTGCTTGATGTTGTTTCTACGCTTCCCTCTTTTGCCTGTCTCTGGTTATCATGGCTGATGCTTATTGGTGCTGTTTCCGAATTTGTCTTTTTTGTTTTTTGATTTGAGACGGGTGGGCTACACCTGGAGGTAGTGCAATACTAGGGCAACCCTTGACAGTGCCGAGGCGAGCTTCAGACACACTGTCTCGGGCCAAAAATAAGATTAATATCGTGAGTCCAAATAGGGCTTGTATCAGATATTAAGCTGATAAGAACAGAGTGGTTTTATTAATGCTAGAAACATGATTTACAGGTAGCAATAATTACAAGAGTCAAACATGATTTACAGGTAGTAATATTTACAATACTCAAGTCAGTGAGACCTATGTGGGCGACTGTCCAGTCAGGTGATATGCATAAATGTCCCTGGATGCAGAGATGACGTCACTTGTGGCCATCTTCTTCATCTTCTTTAGCTACTGCTTAGAGCACAGGCGTCGGAGACAGCGGTCGTTAGCTGGGTCCCAGCTTCCCAGGGCCCCAATGATGCACCAGGGGCTCCGCTGCGCCAGAGCTGCGTGAAGTATGATGTAGCGTCGTTCGTATCTACTGGACATCGCTTGCCTGGGCCGTTCATGATAAGCCGTATTGCTTGACGACGATTTCTGCGGTACAATCGCTGGATGGCCCGCGGGTCGTCCGGATTGATGGTGCGGCGAAGGGTGGCGAGGTTTTTGGACGGGAGGCCTGCTGCTGCTGCCACCTGGTCCACTGCCTTTTCCAGCAAAGTTTCAAAGTGGTTCCAGCCGTCGCTGGATATGTCTGCAGAGTAGATGGCGCGGACTTCCTGCGTAAGATCATTAAGGGCACTATTCGGTTCGTCCTGGCATTGTTCCCGTATGCGTGAGGAGAGTGGCCGTTCTCCTCGGTGCCTCGTGGATACTTCTGGAAGTCAATTCAGTGATAGATAAGTGGAAGCCAGGTCTGCTTCGCATTGCTTGGTGCGACAACGATTCAAGAAGGATGAATACTGAGTTTTTCCGCTACCCACTCGGTGACAGGTAAGTCAGTTCCTATTCCATTCTCCCGCTTAGTATAGCATAGCGCCACACCTGTGGCATATACGCAGCATTTTGACACGTAGAATTTTTGGTTTTCACGTTTCTGATCTCTATATTTCTTGTTCAGGTATCAGCACTCAACCCAAACCTGCTTCAGAATAGCATCTGCATGGATACAGTAGAATGGGTAAGCCACTCAGAGTGGTTGGAGAATCATCTTTCGGCATAGCAGCTGCACAAGTTCCTTTGTGGCGGGTCAACGAGGCGCCTACACAAGCAGCAAAGGCATATGGACATGTTCTCTGTCATGCCGGATCCCTGAATGTGTGTGTCTGTGCGGCCAATATACTGTTGTTCTGCTGTGAAATATTCCACGTGAGACATCAGCTATCAGTGAATGCAAAGTTGCTTCGGCATATCGCTCGAACTTCAGAAACAGTGTTCATATCATGTTCGTGTTTTGTACAGCTACAACAGACTGCAGTTTGTGATTTGGAAATATCTATCTCGAAAAATAAAGCAGTTTGTGTAACAGAAACGGCCAACGCTTCCGCATTTTGTTATTTATTTCACTCGACGCGAACGAAAATCCACAACCACCCAGAACCGCCAAAGCGGGGGAGAGGGAAAGGGGAAAGCACCGCCAGCGTCACAGGTCACCCAGGGAGACAGAAAAAAGCAAAGCAAAAAAGCTACTCAACCGTCGTCCAACGATTGGCCCAACGCCAGAGGTCACGTGAGTTTTTCCCGACAATAGAAATGTACTACACGTTCATCCCCCTGGCAGTTCTACGGTGGCCGACTTCCTTTACCGCTGCTTGCGTCACCATGGAAACAGAAAAAGATGCACTGATGCAAAGGATGGCTGGGATGCAAGCAGATTGAAGAACACGTTTATTCTCTGAGCGTGTTACACGAGAGAGCGACCAGCTCTCGCCATTGTACTTTGAAAAGTGAGAGAGAAGAAGTCAAAGGGATTGGCTCACGTCTGGGGGCCCGTATCCAAGGCAAGACAAAAAGAAGTAGAGGGCACTGCTGTACAACTCTACAACATGCTGCCCTTTCTTTTTTTTTTTTTTGTTCTTCAACGGTTCAATGGGGAATTCTTCACTTTCCATCACGGCCAGTCCTTCTGACTTTTCAGCTGGTCTAGTAGTCTCGTAAATAGGCTGGGTGCACGACGTGTCTTCCTGACCTTGTCACTCGGCTGTCGGAAGAAGGTGGACCCATTCATGAGGAAGGCTCTTCAGGTAGTGTACGGCCACGTACAGGTGAAGGAGGCTCTTCAGGAGGTGCACGGTCACGTACAGGTGCAGAGAGAAAGGCAGTCACTGTAGTGAATTCTGGACCAATAGTAGCGGAGGGAGTCGCAGAGTTGTCGTATATGTTATCTGCATGCCTCTCCTCACTCTGTTTTGTCACTCCCGGTCTCAAGTGCAAACGATTACGCCTCATTGTAGCTCCTTGCTCAGTCCTGACAACATAAGACGGCTCGGGTCCTACTTGTATGACGACCGCCTTCTCCCAGCTTCGAATACTTCTGACCCACATCTGTTGCCCCTTGCTTAATGGCGGCAGTGTCAGAATCAAAAGGAGGGCTACTGTCTGTCACGACCTCAAAGGGAATTCCGAACCCATACCTGCCAACTCTCCCGATTCGTCCGGGAGACTCCCGGATTTAAACCGTTTTGTACGATTGTACGACCGAGAAGCAAATCTTCCGGAAAGTGCAGTTTTCCCCCTCTATATCTCAAACGCCTGCTTTTTTTTCCTGCCTCAGAGGTAAACGTGAATCTAATACCAGCCCGATTGCCCTCGGCATCGCCTCCGCTTTCCGGAGTGTTCTAGGTTCTAGACACCGTGGTTCTAGTTCTAGCACCTCTAGTTTCCGGGCATTTTCTTCATGTTTCCAGGCGACCAGGGGGCCTTTACAGTGTTTTTGCCTTGCATATTGCAGATCACAGCTCCGTGTCAGCGAAACGGGTATCTACACGTGTTTCTGAAGCAATACACAACTGAATTAGGACGCGTGATCGCGTTCACAAACGGGCACCATGTGTTCTGCACGGTTTACGACTGCGGCATCAGCATTCCGCGTTGAGGGGGGGGGGGGGTATACGTTTATTTCGGAAAGGTCACCCTGACCGAAGGTCGGCTTGCTATTCCGCGTAGAGGGTGGACAGACATTGTTACCTACTTTACGTCGAGGGAGCACCTGAACCACCTTATATGCCAAGACAGACAGTACTAGCTGGGCCAGTTTTTCCGAAAGCAAGACAAGGACTGCGATGTTATCCGCGCGGGCCCTCCTTCTCCGTGTTCCCAACTCCCGACGTTGCAAAGCGCTATTCGTGTGCTCGAGCTAGTCGACTGTCATACTCGGTGAAATGGGAAACTGCGCATAAGAGCTCATGATAAGCGTGCTGAACGGAATTTTTCTTGCGGTAGCTCTTGCGGCACTGACGACAGCGTTGTATAACTGTAACTGATGGTTCTGAAGTGTTATACAAGCTACTTTTTAAATAACTTGTTTAGCTAACTTATTCAACAACTACTTTGTTTAAGCTCTCCTGGGAAGTCCCAATGGGCTTTTGAAGTTCAGCCACATTACTGAGGCAGTGCTGAACGAGTAGTGCTGAATGTGAGGAAAGTTCAGCATCGCGAAGAACAGAGGGACATAGTTTCCTGCAGGGGCGGATCTAGGATTTTTCCGAGGGGGGTCCGCTATGGACAAGTGCCAGGTGCATGCCGGGATTGTTCCATTGAACCCTATGTTTAAGTCTGGAATTGAGGGGGTCCGGACACCTGGACCCCCCCCCCCCCTTGATCCGCGCCTGGTTTCGTGTCTTCACGTTCTTTTCAGAAAGTGTCATGGCTTTGTCACAGCCAGACACCCAGATAATTTCTTGGAGAGGGCAGAGTCTGTTGCTGTAACACTTGTGTCTGATGAGTCTGCTGGGGTCAAGCGTGCTCCTGTTACATGTGCAAATAAAAGCCTCCCAACATCGGCTTTCTCCCACATAAAACACCATGTTCATTTGCCAACAACGTACCCCCCTTTTCAAAATTCCCTAATTCGGATGTTCCTAAGTTGGCAGGTAAACCATGCGTAAATTTTCTTGCGCGCTTTGACAACCGCATGGCTGGTGGTAGTGTTCATGATCTGCATCTCCACATAGTTTGAGAAATAGTAAATTACAAGAAGATATGTTTGGCCACTGAAGTGAAAGAAATCGATGTCGACCTTTTGCCATGGAAGATTTGGAAGAGGTACTTTTAGCAGGGGTTCTTCGCTGTTTGCTCGCTGGAAGCGCTGGCAGGTGTTGTACTCGCGGACCATCTGCTCAATGTTTTGTGTCATATTCGGCCAATACAAGCACTCTCGTGCACGGCTCTTACATGCCGTCATTCTGCGATGCCCCATATGTAGTTTATCCAAGGTGTATTTTCGGCACTTGTCAGGGATGACAAGTCTCATTCCCCTGCATAGGAGACCTTGTTCAAAGTGGAGCTCACGTTGACAATCCCAGTAAGGTTGAAGCAGTAGGCTACAACAGTCTGCAAACGCTATCTTCTATTGTAGCACGGCGAATCATGTCAAGGACACCTGACAATGCCTTTACCAACAGAGCAATAGTTGCTTGTTTGGGAGTTTTTTCTGTGGTTGTTATTGTAATAGACTAGAGTGGTGCCCGTGACAGAGTGTCCACAATAACCAGGTCCTTCCCAGGTACTTACTCTAAACGTAAATCGTACTTCTGTAACCGAAGTACCAGCTGTTGTAGCCTCTGTGGCATTGAGTCATACGACTTGTTCAATAGCCCCAAGAGTGGTTTGTGATCTATTTGCACCACCACTGATCGACCATACACAAAATAATGAAAATGTTCTGCACCAAACACAACAGCTAGTAGTTCTTTATCAATCTGAGAAAAGCGGCACTGACTCCCGGTGAGGGCAGCTTACGCATAAGCAACCGGGTGGTTGTCTTGGAGCACAACAGTACCCAACCCCTGTGAGCTGGCATCGACTGACAGCACAGCAGGCTTTGAAGAGTAAAAAAATGACAGTACAGGACTGGTACAGGACAGCATTAAATCAAAATATTCTAAAACATTTCCTAAAGACAGCAAGCCAACCGATTTCTTTTTTCTTTTTGCTGCTATCTGTCTGTATAAACTGTAACATATCTCGTAGAAACTGTAACATAGCTCGTTGAAACTCTTCAGGCGCACAAGTGACTCCATAGGGCATGACTAAAAACCAGGGCTGTGCAAATACCAAAATTTGGAATGCAAATAATTTTCGAATAATTTAAACTCACTGCGAATATTTTCCGAACAGTTGAAATTCACTGCGAATCGAATACGAATAGTGAGGCTAGGAATTCGAATAATTCCGAGTAGTACAGTGCAAGAGTTCTTCTATACAGCTATTCTTTATTCATCAAATTGTACAGCTTGCAATAAATGTATTAAAGTAATATATCAAGTGCACCTTTGTAAACACTAGTATTACGCTACGACCTGTAGTGGCTAGAGCTTGTCATGGAGGAACGTTAGCTGCCCCACATGTTCAGGAAGCAACGAAGCTCGACGTGGTGTGGCTACACTTCCAGCTACTCAAAAGGCCCTTTCACTTGAGGCTGATGTGGCAGGGATGCCAAGGTACTTTCGTGCCAATTTCGCTACAGAGGAAATCTGTGCTGACCAACTTCTTCCCACAACTTGCATGGATCAGTGCTCCTGCTTATTGTCCCTTCAGCCATATATGAGCTACTTTTTGCATGGTCAATTGCCAACTGCAGAGAGTGAGCAAAGCACGCTCTTTCAGTCCACGGTAACCCGCGAGCAGCCGCTCGGATGTTTCTAGCATTGTCGGTCACAATAAAAATGGGGATCTCATCCAGCGGTATCTTCCAGCCATCTACAGTGTCTTGGAGGGTGGACGTTTGAGCTGCCATGTGCCGTTCGGAAATCTAACTGTATCCAGGTTGTATCTCTTAACTTTGAAGTCCTCGTCAACAAAGTTACACGTGAGGCTAATGTAAGAGTCGTTGCTGCATGACGTCCACATATGATATCGGAAGTGAATGACATCGCCTCCAGCCCACGTTGCAAAGAAATTTCCAGTTCCCTTTCTACCATACTTCCTGTGTCATGGTACAATCTGGGCACAAGGGACCTCAAAAGCGTTGTCCTCGAAGGAGGGTTGTAGTCAGGCAATGCTTCGGCTAACAGCTCTTTAAAGCCGCGGTCTTTGACGATGCTGTACGGTTGAAAGTCTAATGCAACCATTCGCGCGATTTTCATGTCTAGAGCTTTTTCCGTGCACGTGGCAGAACTCCTTTTCTCACGAGATGGTCAAGTTTCCCCTGTCCTTTCTTCGATTAATTCAACTTTCGAAACTCCCCGTAGAGAGCCACGTGCCGCTTCAGGTGGTTGACGAGGGTGGTCGTGGTTCTGGTTCCAGTAGGGGTCTCGATGCGTGAAGAACACTTGTTGCATATTGCGGCGGTGACAGACTCTCGCCTATAGTACTCCCACACGGCGCTTCTATTCGCTCTATAGTGTGCCTCATTGTCGTCGCCAACTTGTGCTGCGTCGACGTCCATCGTCCGCCTCGTTCCACGCGCACGCGCTCTCGGGCTCTCGGGTACAGCCGGAGAGAAGAAGAAGAGGAAACCAGGAAACTCCCTCGCACGTGACTACCGCGTGTTATGTTTCTTGCACATTTCCCGGATTCTTGATTTTTGCAGTGTTTTTTTTTCTTTTTTTGCATGCTGGTATTCGAAAAATATTCGAAAACTTTCGAGTAATGCATTTTATATGCGAATAACAACCGAATAGCACCAACTACTCGGTTTATATTTGAAAATTAGGACATTCGCACAGCCCTGCTAAAAACCGGAAACGGCCATAGAGGGTGGCAAAAGTGCAAAGCTTGGAGCTCTCGTCATCTAGTTGGAGATGATGAAAGGAATGAGACGCATCCAACAGTGGGAACACTGACTTTCCATGTAACCGCACAAACAGTTCATCCTGCGTTGGTATCCGGTAATGCGACCGTTTGATAGCTTTGTTGAGATTAGTGGGTCCATGCAGATTCTTAGAGTGCTGTCTGCCTTAGTAATGATGACTGAATGAATGAATAGGATTGCACCAGTCTGTGTTCAGTCACTTTAGCAATGATCTTTTGATCCAGCATTCGTTGTAATTCACGTTTGAACTGCTCCTCCAGTGCAATTGGTATCTTCCGAGCAGGTGAAATTGAAGGATCAGCATTCTCGTGCAACGTGATGTGGTGCTCCCCCGGGAGACATCCAGTTCCTTTGAACACGTCAGAGTAACTGTTTAGTAATTCGTAGGGGTCTTGCTGAGTTGCTGCAGACACGCTGGGAGCTTAGTCTTTGGATTAGTCCAAACTTTTTGCATGCTTCTAACCCCAAGTTAGGGCTAGCACACAGTTCTACTACAACAAACGTCACCTCATGCGTGCCATTTCTGGCAGTGCATTTCACAGTTACATCCCCTACAATGGGGAGTCTCTCACCAGAGTAGGTGACCACGTTCGCAGAAGATGGTTACGAGAGAGTGTTGTTGCAGGTGGCACAGCTCTAACTTAAATAGTATGTTATGTCCTTGAACATTAACCAGCTCCATCCAGCTGTCTTCATAGATGATGTTCAGTTAGTACGTCGAGTAATACAATGTCTCTTGAAGTGCTCAGTCTTCCCAGTCCTGAAGATCCAGCTGCTGAACTTGACGTGGAGGTTTGGAACTGCGAATGAGCCGTCTTGTGGAAGGCTGTCTACAGACGTTGGCAAAATGATTCCAAATTCCGCATCTTCGACACTGCTTTCCAAACGCCGGGCAGCTTCTGGGGGCATGGTGCTGACCTGCCCTGGGCATGGTCGTCTGTTGTCAAATTGAGACTGTTGAACGGAGCCTGGGTTCTGAACTTCCACCGACCGTGACTCACGACTTTCGTCGAGTGCGTGATGCTTCGAGAGCTCCGTCGACATACACTGCTGAATAACAGTGTCCAGGTTCATAGCTGGATCTCGAAGTAGTCTTTCACGAAGAGCATTGTCGCTAATGCGGAGAATAAGACTACCTTTGGCATTTCGTTGGTAGGCATCTCCGAAGTTGCAAGCGTCCGCATGGAGTTTAACACGAACCAAAAACTGGTTAAAAATTTCGCCAGGCGATTGACGCAAATTGTGGAATACAAACGAGGCGTGCGTTAAATTTTCGTACTTCTTGAAGCGCTCCTTGGAGGCGCTCAAAACCTGGGTAAGCATCTTGCTCTGACCATCCTTTAGCGGAGGGAAATTCAACGTTTATTAGAGTTGGGTGACCTCTTTTCCGCCCACATGAAGAACGAACGCAATACGAGTTTCGTCTGACTCTACGTCGTACTTGCATGCCTTTCCGTAGATTTCGTACCTGTGTCTCCAGTCGGGCCATGCTTGACAAGGTGTTGACGTCGCTTCAAATGGTGGAATTTGCTGGAGAAATGAAGTCATCTGGAATTACCAGGAATGGGCGCAGGTTCTTGGACGTTCTGACACCTTGTTATAACTCGGATGGCTCGGATGCAAGCAGATTGAAGAACATGTTTTTTTTTTTATTCCCTGATCGCGTTACACCCGAGAGCGACCAGCTCTCGCCATTGTACTTTGAAAAGTGAGAGAGAAGATGACAAAGGGATTGGCTCACGTCTGGGAGCCCGCATCCTAGGCAAGACAAAAAGAAGTATAGAGGGCACTACTGTAAAACTCTACAACATGCACGTCGTTTTTCGACTTTGAAATGCCACTCCGAAAATGGACTAAGATGTGAGGAGTGGAGGGCAACAGAGGAGCTCGGCCAGCCCATGACCTTCGGAGTGCAATAGCTTCGTAACGTGATATTGCAGAAACACAGCATTTTGATGTGCATGTTTAGCAGACATAAGTTAATAATTACAACTTTCCTTATTATAACAAATGTTAATGAATATAACAGCCAGTTATGAAGTTAACAAGAGTTAACAATGTTAATGGAGAAGAGCGTTCTCTGTTCGGCAGCTCTCATCCTGAGGCAGTTCCCCTCTTACTTCCCTACCGGTTCGCTGTATTTGTACCTGACTACGTTAATTAACAAGGGGAGTCAAGTCCAAAAAGACATGTAACACAGAAAAAACAACACTGAAGTACTCGTACTGTAGCACTCGTAATAATACAAGCTTTATCGTGGGGGACCATGGTTCATCAGGCGTCAGACTTCGTTGGTACCTGATGAGTTCTGGCCCCTCGCGCAAAAACTTCGATTTATTAAAGTTGGGAAGCTTCAGTGTTGGTTTATCGATTGTGCAACGTTATTTATTCAAAAGTTTAGAAATGGTTTCACAACCTCTATAAGGGGGTACGCAGGAACCACCTCGTGAAAAATGACAAAAAAAAGAGATGCATTTTCTGGAAATAACATTTTTGGTGACAAAATTCTGTCTTCTATATGATCCCAATGTATTTTTGCTCAAATTCACCCCAAAGTGCCCCAAACTCGTTTTTTTCAGAGGCATGGTAGCAGGCAATATCGCGAAAATGACGATAAATCGTCGTTTTTCAAACAGCTGTATCTCAGTAACGACATCACCCAGTGACGCCATCATTGCACCAATCGACAAAGTCCTCATCAAGGTTCCCGCGCATCCGAACTTCTCCAGTAAGAAGTGCTCTGACGATAAGGGAAAGTTCCCAGGCCCCGAAGCATGGAGGAAGGAAACACAGGAGCGGCCCTTCCATGTTTTTGCCATTGGGATGGCAAAAAGATGGATGGCAACGCCGCGCGCGCAGACTGGTCACAGTCTGCAGCACAAGCACGCAGTACTAGAAACATCATTCGTGGCATCAACGTTTGTGTGGCAACGTGGCCACGTATTGTGTTTGTTGCCGAAGTGGTAAAGGATGCCAGCATCAGACCTGTACAACAATGGAGGAACACACAAATCTGCAGCTGTAGCACGGCGCCAGCTTGCAAACGAACGATTCAAGATGACTCTCTCACAGACAGAGGTACGAAACAACGGATCGACTACGTACTTACGAATGAAACTTCAGTCTCGTACAGAGATGCTTTCTGTTGAAGGACAGCCACAACAGTGGTAAGAACAGGTCAACAAAATGTTTCCGCAATGGTGTTTACATTTTAAGACTAAATGGCTTTGAAAAATGCATGGATAGCTGCGCGAGCAACAAAGTGTCGTTAAACCGAAACTTTGGAGAGCATAGAAATCATAAGGAGAAGCTAGAAGCAAAGCCCTGAGGAGGAAAATGGTAGAGCGCAAAGAAGTTGAACGGAGGGACTTTCCTCCTCAACGGCAAAGCGCGGGCTTCGCCCTTGGCTTCGCCATATTGTAGTAGCCGAACCCGAACGGAAGTGCATGAGCGCCAGGTAACCAAGCCAAGTCACAAAAACAAAAATGGCAGCTGGTGCAGGTACATATTCGTTTTTCGGCCCCCCGAATGTGCCTCTCCAAATATTGTACGCAGCAACGTCATGCTAGCCTTTTATGTCAGGTCTCGTATACCTGTGTCAACTGCAGGTTGTGCTAGTATGACAAATAATGTCTGTAAACACGTAGGCTGCGTAATTTCTTACGGGAATGGAACGTCAATACTCTAATTTTCAGTGTGTGTTACCGATATAACTTGGTCTGTGCAAGAAGTTTAGATATTGTAAGCTACTCTGTCATATTGAAAAATGCATGAACGGTGATCTGGGTTCATATGTGACCTTCATTAAGCTCGGCGTTCTTCACTAAGGAGACACACAGACACATGAAAATGGGTGGCCTTAAAAGTGATAGGTGCTGTCATAGTTGTAGCATACATTTTGAGTAAACGTAGGACGCTTGGCGCCTAAATATTAAAGGAGAATTTGCACATGTAACGAACATGACTGGCTGAACCCGTTTATTGGTCTTGTCGTGACCTCCGCCTCACTGGTTCATGAAGAGCACTTGTTTTGCCAGCTTGCTCATGATGTAGGCCTTCTAGGATTTCTCTGTTATCTTGCGGGACAGTTCCTGCAGCCTCAACAGCAGGAACCGCTTCATGATCACTTTCACCTGTGAGGTGATATGGTCCAATAGATGTTCTTGATCTATGTAGTGGACTTTATGGTAGAGTTATGCTAATGACAATGTGATTAACCATAACAGACTTCTACTCAATTCATTTTGATTTGAAGGAATTTCACCGCACATTTATGCATGTAGAGAGTTTTCAAATCTGTTGCTTGCGCGCTCTCATTTTCACAATTTTTTAATCCTAATTTCACAGACTGTGCACACTGCAGTCATATGCTCTGGAATGACATGAATGTGGCACCGTGCCTCGCAAACAGGTGAAAGCGCTTCATCAACTTCAGAAGAAGGTATCGCCAGGGTGTGGAGCCAAGCATTAAAGTAAAGCTTTGTACCACAGTGCAACTAAACAGTTTTCAGTATCTGCTTATTCATTGTAATACCTATTTCTTAAGTGCACTTTACTGTGTGCTACAGTAAACACTTAGTAACTGGAACAGCCAGTATCCAGCACTTCTTGTTTGAGCAAAGCAGTAATTCGACTAGTGGACTCCCTATCAAAAAAATAGTCTGGGGTCCTGGGGTATTATGATCCTGGGGTAACCCCAGACCCCTGGGGTATTTGGGGCCGTGTGGTACATTACGTTATGCAGCTTAATTAAGCCTGTAATCTTGGTTCCAGGGCAGGTACAGGCCTAATTAAGCTGCATAATGTAATACCACACGTTACCAATGTGTGTACCTAATACGGGATGATCTTTTGTGTCTGCGTATATATAAGGTCTTATAAATTTAACCACCTGGCCACTTTTTCAAGCTTTTTATTTTATCGTTTAGCGTCTCGCGCACTTTCTTCATTTTTTTGCGATCTCCTCTTCCTTCTCCCCTCTTGCTGTCAGACGCTTCTGATATGCCTCTACGAACAGGAATAGTATTTGAGGAATCAGTGGGATAAGTTTGTGTAACACATACCTTTCAAAGTGTCCAGTTTCTTCGGTGTCAGCCCAGGGTCGACTGGTCCCACACCTTGAGACTTCAATTTGTTGCATGGCCGACCCGTCAAGGTTCTGTTTCTAAGGGTCTCTGTCCCCCAAATCAGAACAAGGGCCTCCTTCAGGAACAGGGACTCATTTTCTTGGGCTGATACGCGCTTCCACTGTGCACTGCGAACAGTGACTCCTCCTCCTATGTCTGTCTGCAAAATACAAAATTCATTTGCATAAATTAATATCAGTTAGCACTGCTTGTTTAATGTATGCCTGTTTTGCATGAGTAATATCCAGACACTCGTTTGCGTCATGACAATAACCGCAATGGCTCCCTGTGACACCATGGTGTGGACCTCCAGTACATGACATCACGATAGGCTGCGGCAGCATTCCAATCTGACGCGTCTCAAGTTCGAACACCTCGAGAACACCATGAGAAGAAAATTATGCTGAAAAGGTTCTGACGGCTGGCTGCAGGCTAGCATTCACCCCCTTAAGCCTAGCATTAAGTGGGTTCTGGTCACTCCTCCAGTTTGACCCTTGGCATGCTGTATGAGAATGAACCGGGATTTTTGAAGTTGAGTTTCAGAAAAGTACTACTCTTGGAAGCATGCAAATTGGTGGGGAAACTCCTTTTTATTTCTTCTATCGATTGCAATCGCGAAAACGGCTCCACAATCACTGGTCAGAGCTCCTTTAAGCACGAAAGGCTGTTCTGCTCCAAATACAGTCATCCCTCGTTAGTGTGTACACCTTCGTACTCCCCATAAATTGTCCATAAAGTGAATCGTCCATAATATCGAGTCAGAAACCGCAAATGCCAGGAAATGCTGTCCATAATATCGAGTCGTCTGCATTCACAGGGTCCATATTAACGAGGCAAGATTGTACACGCTTAGATCTAAAATTTGAAGCCCATAGCATAAATACCACCCACATCTTCCAAACTGCAGTACAGCCTTGTTAATTCGAACCTGAGGGGACCACAAACTTTTATTTGAATTATCAGGACTTGTGCTGCCATGTAAGCTTCTGGCTTTCTGTATCAGTAGCCCTCATACATAATGTTTAGACCTGAAGTTTTTGGGTTTTATTCTTTTTCAAATTCAGGGGTAAAAACTGGGCCAAGAATTCATGCAAATTCGGGTGGAAAAGTTATCATTAGACGGAACTTGGAGAGAAGCTGGGTAGAATACAGGTGGAACTAACGTTCGTTGTACTGTTTATCCAGAGTTTTGGGAGTAAACATCAGCGTATTTTGTGAAAGATTAGTATGTTGCTTCCTTAGGGTGTCAAGCTTAGATGCAGTTTCACGGGCAGTTACCCGTTACGTATATACGTGGGCCTAAATTTGGAGTGCAAATTCGGGGAAGAAGCGGGTTTAAACCCTAAAACATCAGGGCCTAATAATGTTTTGGCACATACAGGTGGTTGGAAGCGAGCATACAGTATCAAACATCAATTTCTACAGTATCAATTTTTTTTGCTCAGCAGTCTGCAGACGAGTGCTTCAGAGTATTTCTCTATAGAGAACTGTGTTGTTTAGGGTAGCCTTCAGTACAATGATCTATTCTAGCTATAGCAAGCAGGCCCTTCTCAGACTATTTAGATGAAAGATGTGCTGCACTGGTTACTGTCCGTGCAGTGCAAGCAGTCATGCATTTGCCATTCAAGCTCAACAAATAGTTGAACGAAGAGTTCAGTGTGTCAAAATTTTTTGTGTTACCAAGTGTTTTTCTTCTTCTTCGAATAGAAAGTGACTTCTGGCAGGAGGCGTAGTTTGAATTGCACTAAATGTACGCGCTTCAATGTCAGCGACATTGGGGAATCACCGTTGCTTCGCAATGACTGCGGCTACCATATAAGCGGGTATGGATTAACGAGGTTGCTATCATAATTTGGTGCAAAGCATTCACTGTAAATATCGCAAACACCACAGAGCTTACCACCAAGAAGCTGCTGAAATGAAGGAAGGATGACTTTTAATGTCCATACATCAATGGATTTCCCACAATTTGTGTGTAAGAAAGAACGTGAACAACGGTTTACCATCTCAACTTCACCCCCGCGCGTGTCTCCAGGAGCGGTGCTGTCTGTAGTGCAATAACACCTGGTTAGCAGATGCGCCCTCACAGTCCACAATTTGCATCACGTACTACTGGCATGAAAGAAGCGGAATACTGACCTTCACGTGGCACATCTAGCACCGTGTCTCTGTTTTCCACTGTGCAGTGAGCTGTGAAAAAAACATAAGAAGCCACAAAAATATTGTAATCAAAGTATGTATGATCAAATCGAAGGAACAAACATCTGTTTCAGGGAAATGTCAGGATCTAGGGCTAGAGCAGGGTCTACCCCTCCTCCTGGGAAGGCCCTCCTGACTAGGACGGAACATGATCAAACACGGCATAAGGCAAAAAGAGCCTGTTTGCAAACATATTGTCACCCACAATGTAGTTGCAGAGGGTCACAAATGTGCCAATGTCTAAACAAGTTCGGTGTGACCATGACACTCCTGTGTATATATAGACCCTGAATTTTTAGGGCTTAGCCCTAGTTTTGCCCCAAACTGAGGTTTGCGTGTACAGGGATGCAATTAGTATGACCCATAAAACTGCTGTTAAGCTATGCACTGTGGGCTTCACCCTTATCATCTTTCTTATCGGGTGTCCTGAGGGACACGTTTGTGGGGTTGTCGGCAGCGCCTGAGGGCGCGGTAGCCAATTTTGTGACTATTTATGCGGGGACGGCTCATGTGACAGAGCCTTTTTGGTTTATCATTTGTTGCGGCCGGAGGTTGCGTTGGAATAAACTCTGGTATGTTTTGCAGAATCCTTCGTTGGCCGCCTTGCTTCCTGCTTCGTCTGAGCGGACGGGTTACGGCCCGAGAGTGGGAGCTACCGCCCAGTCGGGGGTAGTTTTCCACAGCACTCCAAGGCAATGACATACTATTCTTTCCGGGATCCCAACTCTAGTCGAAATATTGCCCAGCCATATCAGTTCTTATGCGGTCCGCCCTGTTCTACCCTCATCTGATATCCTCAAAGTGCTAATAAAAATAATATAAAAGAAAATTTATTGAGAAAAGCACACAAGGTTAAAACTGATTGTGCACCATATCTTTTCAGTTGCCCCCATTGCAAAACACTCCGTATAGAGTATCAAACAGGATACTGCAAATTATGTGCTGTGGCAAGAACATGAACACAAAAATACAACCTACCTTCGTGCACGAAGTGTCCCGAGGGTTGCACTTGCATTTCACGAGCCAATGATGATGGAGTCCGCAAAAGGACTTCGTGGTCTGCACCGAATAAAACTGAATTATAAAACAGTCCTAACGGAAACGTACAGTTGCTGACTGATAATTCGGACTTCTAGGAGCCACAAAATTAGTACTGGCGCGTCAGTAACATCATCAGTCATTTCGGCACAAAATAGAGAGTTTTATCAGACCGTTGATAACGTGGCTTGCGTCGAACCGTATCAACCGGAACCAATCAGTGGATAAGATTCTGAGTCACGTAGGACTGCGATTGGTTCCGAGAGGCATGATAACCTTATCAACGGTATACTAAAACTCACTAATACTACAAACGAATCAACACTGGGGTGACGACAGTATGACGAAATTGGAAGCAGTGGGTGCTTGTGTTTTTAATCAAACATTCCACATAAGTGATTATTACGCATTTACACGATGTGAAAGCCGAATTATTTCTATCCTAAACCGACGATGCAACACACTGCGGTGGCCATTGACAAGGACCCGTCTCAGTTATAAAGTTTCTCAGCTGATGTTATCGAAGAACGTTGGCCCCGACTGAGAATCAACAACAAGGCTTGGATTATTACAATGTTCAACGTGCTTCACCTCATTACCTGCTATAGGCTCCTCCATGAGCCAATCACCATCTAGTGGAGTGGGGCAGGTGACACCACTTCTTTGGCTGCCTGTACCTGCTAGAGTAGGACTGATACCAATCCTAGTGCTTCTCTGGCTGCCAGCAGCAACTGAAGATGCCAGACTAGGGATCATGATGCTGCTTCTCTGGCTGCTGGAGACCATTGAAGCTACAGAAGCAGGTGCCATACCACTGCTTCTCTGGCTGACAGTAACAGCTGAAGGCACAGCATGAGAGCTGACAACACTGCTTCTTTGGCTGCCAGTAACTGCTGTAGCTACTGGAGCAGGCCTGACACTGCTGTTCTCCCGCCTGCCAGAAGCAGTTGAAGCTACTGCAGCAGTTCTGACGACAACCCTCCTTTCACTGCCGATAACTGCAGCTGCCTCGTGCACTGTTAGGAAGGTAAATTATAAGATTTGCCTCGCGTCACCAATACTAAGCCAGGGTTTACATTGTGCAACAACAACAAAAAAGGGAAAAAAGGAAAGAAAAGAAACAACCAGAGCACTATCTTATATGAACGCCAGCCGCTTTTTTGAAGACAAGTCTTCAGAAATCTCTTTCGGAGAGTTACAATGAATCGTAATGTGCACTTAGTTCCGAAACTTTGAATCCGTGTGGACACCACTTGTAGGTGCATGTAGAGGGTCATTTCAGTTCAAACCTCTGGGTGTACGCTGCTCAACCATTGCTTATTGCCATGAAGAAATACACGGTGTCCCAGTAACCCTGCAACGATTCTTTTGTGAATGAGCTTGACAAAAGAAAAACGAGTGATATTTTTCTTCTACTTGGGTTGGAAACAGGTTCTACTTTTGGCATAGTACCTGTTTCTTACTCAAGTGAAAGAAGGATAGAACTCGTTTTTCTTTTATCGCTATCGTTAGAAAGAAAATCATTGCGGGGTTACTTTGACACGCTGTATATAGGCTGTCAGCCTAACGTGGCAAAAATTTCTAACAAAAAATGCATCTGCCTCTTTCAGCAGACCGTTCACTTTCCATGGGCAGGATACACCAGAAAATTACGATAGCTAACAATATCTGCATAGAATCTTGCATTCTAAAATACCATGTCAAAAGGGAACTAAACTTGCGATGGAAAATTTTTTAAATGTTGGCATTGGAGATGACAATTACATTTCTAATATACAAGTGCGGCCTTCAATAGCTCTGCAAACAATAGGTGATTTGTTACCTGTCATTGCTCTGGTGTCATCAGTGCTCACTGAAGAGACGTGCTGCTCAATCCCTCTGCTGCAGCACTTGCAGTGATATCTCTCAATGATTGTATCTACAAGGACAAAGTAGGTGAGTGATCTCAGCCCGAACATCCCAATTGGATGGCTGGACCATTGCAAACTTTTGCGAAAAATAAATCGTGTTGTCACTCAGAGGGATATACTATGGGAGTTGGGATTCACATAGACACTGTTATGACACCCCCTGCACGTCGCGTCGGGCTATTTTGCAGCCAGTAAGGGTCAGTTCCCACTTGTTGACGCCGATGCCAAGCTAGCTAAAAATTCAAAGTGTACGCAAATCCTAACCTGCTTCCAGGACCTTTGCCACAAGTGCTTGTTGCAGATGGAGGTTTTCCTGTCTTGCTCGGCGTAGTTCCTTTTGACACCTGGCCAGCCTCACTTCCAACTCTTTCTTTTCTGAGGATAGTATGACACAGTCGTCTTCAGAATCGGAGCTCAGCTCCCGAAGTAGCGCAGTCTCCATGTCCCTTTTTGATCTTTTTGATTTTTTCTTCATAACAGTATTGTCCTTCTGCAGACACAAAGACACCAGCAGGTGAGCGAATTGTAACAAAGAGCTCTGATAATACGAATATTGCGTGATTTTTTTCGCCTTTGCTGGGATTAATTCGCACCTGCCTTGCCAATCATGCATTCACAATGCTGACTACGGCCCTGAAACGTGAAACTACTAGTTTCCGAGAGAATTGATAAGATGCTAGTTTCCGGGGGCTCGTGTCCTGGTCGTGACCACCGTAGGGCTTCACACGGTCGCCATGCTGACCATTTCTGAACGCTAGACTGAGTTGCCATTTTCTAACCACGCGAATTCACCATTGCTTTGGTAGAGTGCACCTACCTTGCTTTTCGACAGCTGTGATATGGTTTCAATGCGTGGCGCCTTTCACAACCGCTTCCTCTCCCCACCACATTTTGCGTCGGCTTCATTGTCTGACAAAAAGAAAGACGTTTCCGTGAACGAAAGTAGTGAAATACGTGATAAATGTCGTCTAACTCACTTGCAAGGTAGATGACTTGCGCGTCGTAATATCCCCCACGCGTTTTCCTGTCCCTTGCCCAATACACCTTGAACACAGAAAACTCCGCGTTGCCGTTGAGGTCTGTTGTGTCCACATCACCCGGAAAGTTCTTAATATCCGTTACAGGCACAACCACCCGTACGTCATCAAACTAATACCTGGCATACGCAAACATAGCGGCTGTCAAAACAAACATGCAAACAAATGCCTAAAACCAAACAACGAAAGGCCAGTGTTCCCACACGTAAATTAAAATTATCTGTAGATACGAGTCTGAATAATCTGTAGATCGTGCTAAAAATCTGTAGTCACTCAAAACTCAGTTTCTTGAACGTTTTGCCTTCAAATCTGGAATGTCTGCCTGCGCCTCTAGATTAATGGAAGGTCAAGGGCTTATTTCGTTCCACTGGTGAAGACCACAGCCGGAATTCATTGTTGCGGCGCACTGCCATTACGCGCTGGAACTTTCGGTTTGCGATGTCGTGTACTTAAGTCCGCTACAACACAAAAAAAGTGTCACGGGACGTAGATTTTAATATTTTCACATGTGCATTCGCATCAGTAGTGGCGCTACAACGCAAGAACAACGCACGGGCGCCGTATCGCATGTAGTAGGAACATTTCTCTTTTGTTCCACCATCACAGTGGCGAGCGAGGATCGCGATGGACCACAAAAACAATAATGTTCAGTATATTATTTCCACATACATAATGAAAGCGTACATGCATGTCGTGAATTATAAACGTTGTGTATTCACTTCAAAGCTAGTCAATACAAGTCTGTGAGGCAGACTGGCAACGCGCACACAAACACTTGTAGAGGAGGTGGTGTTCCCCTACATGAGTCCTGACCGGCGATGATGGAATGTCCCAGCAGGCAGATGGACGTGGCCTCAAGCTAGGACGGTGCCGGTAGAACTGCCGTGCCAGCGCCGTAGCGCGTGGCAGCAGAGGCGCGTCGCCGTCGTCTTCCACGGGCCGCCACATCACTCCCCCCCTCAGACGCGGAGCGGTGCATGCGGTTGGGGTCCGCGTCGATACCATGAAGAGGAGAATGAGGACGACTTGTGGATGGTGGACGATTGGAGCTACGGCTTGCGATTGGTGCTGTTGATGAAGCAGCGGGATGGCGGGAACAAGGGCGCTGGATCCGGGAGGGTTCCAGAGATGAGTTGTGAGTGCTGAGTGGTTGGGTGCTTGAATGCGTTGTGTGGCGTTGAGTTGCTGCGTTGCTTGTTGCTGAGGGAGTGTGTTGAGTGATCGTTGTTGATAGCTGTTTGCTGCTGATTGTGTTGAGTTGCTGAGTGGGCGACAGTACCGCCACCGGTACGACAGCATGAATGCCGGTTGCCGCCAGAGAAGTGCCGGGGAGGACCATGATGAAGCAGGTGGAGGCCGGAAAGCCAGCGTACTGTGGTCTCCCTGCGGGTCCCCGGTGGAAGAGTGGTCCCGGTGCGCCTTGCCTGCTAGAGGGTGGTTCGCTGCTGGTTTGCCGACAAAAAAATTAGGATGTTGAGTGGCCGAATTACGCCGAACATGGTGTTCGTTGTTCGGGTCACGAAATGTAGAGGAGGTTGTGTTCCCCTACATGAGTCCTGTCCGGCGATGATGGAATGTCCCAGCGGGCAGATGGACGTGGCCTCAAGCTAGAACGGTGCCGGTAGAACTGCCGTGCCAGCGCCGTAGCGCGTGGCAGCAGAGGCGCGTCGTCGTCGTCTTCCACGGGCCGCCACATCACTCCCCCCCTCAGACGCGGAGCGGTGCATGCGGTTGAGGTCCGCGTCGATACCATTAAGAGGAGAATGAGGACGACTTGTGGATGGTGGACGATTGGAGCTACGGCTTGCGATTGTGGCTGTTGATGAAGCAGCGGGATGGCGGGAACAAGGGCGCTGGATCCGGGCGGGTTCCAGAGATGAGTTGTGAGTGCTGAGTGGTTGGGTGCTTGAATGCGTTGTGTGGCGATGAGTTGCTGCGTTGCTTGTTGCTGAGGGAGTGTGTTGAGTGGTCGTTGTTGAGAGCTGTTTGCTGCTGATTGTGTTGAGTTGCTGAGTGGGCGACAGTACCGCGACCGGTACGACAGCGTGAATGCCGGTTGCCGCCAGAGAAGTGCCGTGGAGGACCATCATGAAGCAGGTGGAGGCCGGAAAGCCAGCATACTGTGGTCTCCCTGCGGGTCCCCGGTGGAAGAGTGGTCCCGGTGCGCCTTGCCTGCTAGAGGGTGGTTCGTTGCTGGTTTGCCGACGAAAAATTTAGGATGTTGAGTGGCCGAATTACGCCGAACATGGTGTTCGTTGTTCGGGTCACCAAATGTAGAGGAGGTGGTGTTCCCCTACATGAGTCCTGACCGGCGATGATGGAATGTCCCAGCGGGCAGATGGACGTGGCCTCAAGCTAGAACGGTGCCGGTAGAACTGCCGTGCCAGCGCCGTAGCGCGTGGCAGCAGAGGCGCGTCGTCGTCGTCTTCCACGGGCCGCCACACGAAAACTTACTAACTTAAAACTCAAGAAAACTTCCTCGCTCGCCAATGGTTCCGTCGCTGGAGACGTCCTTCTCCACCGCCGAGCCCTGCCAGTTTCGTGAGCGGCGGATCAAATCATTCATGATGTAAAACCCCGAGACTAGGCAATACGAAGGAACAGACACAAACACGAAGTGACTTCGTGTTTGTGTCTGTCCCTTCGTGTTCCCTAGTCTCGGGGTTTTACACCATGCATCATCTTCACCAGCTCGCTTGCTTCCTAGCATTCTTTGCATTGCCAAATCATTGTCAACGGCGGCGGCGTAACAGCTTGACCCAACAGCATGCGTTTTGTGTGCAGGAGGCCAGTTATGGTGGTCGTTGAGAGGATGTTTCTTTACTTCGTTTTCATCAAATTAACTGCGGAAAATATTCGAAAAAATAGTCGGTCAATACTCATTCTCGCGCTCTGCTGACGTTTTTCATCGTTGTCGTTTTGTGCACTAATGCGAAACACTGCGTTGAGTGACTCATTCGTTGGAGCAGAAAATCATGAGATTTTCAGAAATCTCTGTAGATCTGTAGATTTTTCAAAAAGTAGATTGATCTCATGATTAATCTGTAGGTGTGGCAACACTGCGAAAGGCTCCAGTCGTCCACACCCTTCGTCTAGGAGTTGTAATGGCGCGGTGGCGCCACCGGAAAGCAGAAAAAAGCGGTCGTAGGTTTTGAATAATTGAAAAATTATTGCTACAGTTAAGTTCACCATATGATTATAACGGTAACGACATCCCAGGAAATATCCCATAAGCGTGTCAGTCAGCGTCAGCGTGTTTCTCGGTAAGCGATACTTGAGATCATCGTGGCCATACTATGCTTTTCGATGAGATTCGGCTACGTTGCTTTATTCAAACTGTAAAAAAAAAAAAAAAACTGCCTCTCAAAGCTAAATTCACAATTGACACGGGTAAGGCATTATGGTGATCACCATCGGGACATGCAGATATTATCTGAGCAGGCCACCAGCTACAAAAGGGTAGCCAGCAGTGTCATCGTCATGAAAAAAAAAAAAAAAAGGCCGGTTAAGGCCAGGGCGCGAAGGGTTTTAGCAGGTTTTAGGTTTTAGTTGGAAGAAGTTGTGATGCCGTGCTATTCCTTGAACGTGCCTTAAGAAAAACAAGGTCAACAATGGAAGAGCTTCAAAGAGAAAACAGCGGCGGAGTCGCAAGCGCACAAGTCGGAGCCGCTTCGGTCGGGCCCTACGCCGTGCATCACTACAACGGCGGACATGATACTTCGTGCAGCATAGCATCTACGAATGTGACATCTGAAGCAACACCTCCGCAGTCTTTGCGAGAGAACGAATCATGTGGTGGCGTAACGTCTACGGCTTCACCTGAAGCTGCTAGAATTCGGCGCAAGCGGTATTTGGAACCCAACAGTCCATAAGTGGTACCAAGACAAACACTGTACCACCAAAGGAATAAAGGTTCGTGTATCTTCCGAGCAACAAAATTACGCGACTCCATAGTACTACCATAGTAAAACCTGTCAGACAATGAAGTAATTATGCCCACTATTAAGTAACGCTTACGAAATAACTGCTACTGCAGCTACTAACAGTGCTATCAATGCCACAACGAACGAAAATGTGTATTTGTAGTATGACGTGCCTATCTTGTTTCTCCTCGCCCTAAGCCCCCCCCCCCCCCCCATCACTGTGCCATCACATAAGCAGTCTGTTGCTCCACTGGGTACCAAGAATCCTAAAATTGTCTCCTGCAGGTTGCCTGCAAGTCTCTGCTGAAACTCACAACGAGCAAGTTATGTCAAGTCCAGAATCATTATCACTGGCACCTGAAGAGGAAACACACAATTGCAATACCGTGCCAAATGCTACAGGTGACGAAGAATGTCCACCTGCGGGTCCAGAGTCAGATGTTGGTAACGTGCAGCCTGAATGCCACTTGGAACACAACGAAAGTGACGGAAGCCTACACGAGTGAAATTCGGACTCCAGTGAATCAAGTGACACAGAGGCTGATGATGCCGAGGCATGCACCATGGATAACAGGGACATAACCAACTTCCTGAAGGAATACTCAGAGGTGACTTTACCGAACCAGACTACGACGAAAGCGCAAGCTTTACTGCTGATATTGATGTATGCTGTGACAGCAGGCCTATCTTGGACACATGTGGATGGGCTGCTGAAGTTAATTAATGCCCTCCTTGGCAGTAAGGTGCTACTGAACTGCAATTACATGTTTCGGAAAATTTGGAAACATGCAAAAAAGAGCACAATAGAGCTTCACTATTTTTGTGAAGACTGTGATATGCACCTTGGACACTCTATACATCCTATCAGTACTGGGTCCGTGAAGTGTAATTCTTGCCGGACAAAATATGATACAACAAAACTTGTGGCAAGAGGAATGTTTTTCGTAATTTTTGACATCAAACGCCAGCTGCAGTAAGGATTGAAGCGGTTTTCAAGATCCATTCTGGAAAACATACAACATATTAGATCTCGGGCATCATCAAGGTTCCTGAGTGATATCACTGACGGAGCACTGTACAGAAACATGAGGTTGCAATTATGGTGGGAGGACACAGACGTCACTGTCACTTTTAGTACTGACGGGGCCAATGTCTTCAAATCGCGTCCAGCATCAGTGTGGCCCCTGCAGCTGATTATCAACGAGACGCCTTTGCCTGCCAGGTGGCACAACATCATAATAGGTGGACTATGGTTCTCAAGCCACCACCCCAACATGTTTATGTACCTGAAGGTGTTCATCGATAAGTTAAGAAAGCTTGGAACTGTTATGTGGGAAGACGCAAGTACGTCAAGACAAATATCATCGCACGTCCATGTCCTTGCATGCTCTGTTGATGCCCCAGCCAGGGCTATGGTCCTAAACAGGAAACAATACAATGGTTATAACTGGTGTCCCTGGTGCTACCACCCTGGAAAATACATTGACGGTGAGTTGCTACTTTGTCAGCTGATGATTGCCGTATTGCCCCACATACACGCAGCATGCTATCTTACAAATAATTTGAAAAGCAACTATCTTTACTGTTACAGAAGTGCCTTTTCGAGTAACTTGTACTCAGTATTTAAGTTGCCTGTCAAAAATTTGCTTTCAGTGGAGTAAGTGGGTATCTTACAAACACATTCAAAAGCAAGTAACTGTAATCTTGCTTAAATACATTTTCGATGAACTTCTACTCAGTATTTTAATTGCCCGTAAAAAAATATTCTTTCGGTGGAGTTCTGGGTCCGAGCGTATCCAATATTTCTATTTGACTCCACGCCTCCTATCTCCGCGAAGTACGTGGCCTGGATGAAGGGCTGGACGTGGCTTTGCTGTTCCTTTTTCCAACACGTCAGTGATTGATCTCCATTATTGATTCCTTTTCTTGTGTAGGAAGCGTCCGATACCCATACCGTGAGCAGTTGAGGATGCGTACCCACAATGAAGTGGTCAGAGACACGAAGAAAGCAACGAACCAGGGAGAGGTTGCCAATGGCATTAAAGGGACTATTAAATTTCCCGAACCCCCATACTTTTTTTCGATGGAAACTGTTCTTCCCGCAGAGAAACTAATATGCCACAAATTTTTCCGGACGAAATCGCTCTACTCTGCGAGGAGCGCGCGCTGGAAATGTCTCTTCCGCGTTCCTCCTCTCCAGCGCATATTTCCCTGCCGATGGTGTAACTGTACGGACCGCTCTTCGGTTCCCCGTTACGTCACCGGTGTTGCACAATGGCAAGTAATGCCGCGAGCTCGCACTGTGGCTGCCGCCACTGCCGAAATCTGCCGATCGCACGAAAGCTGCTGTCATGGAGATTTCCACTCCCGATGAACGCATACGCGGGATCCTACGGCGCATGCTCCTGGCGGGATTCCTCGGCTCGGCAACACGTCACGATGACGTGTTGCTGAGCCGGCCGTGGTCGCGTCAAGTTAAGGCGGGGTCCCATAGCCTCGATTTGAGCAGCAGCAGCAGAGCAACAGCAGCGGAGCAGCAGAGCTGCAGCGACACGAGCGGTCCCATAGCACTGGGCGAGAGCAGCAACGCTGCCGAGCTGCAGAAATTCCCTGCTGCTCCCGTATCCGAATTTTTGGTTGCTGTGCTGCCGTGTTGCTCTGCAGCCGATCGTGCACGCCAATCAGAAGTATTGTTTACGTATGGAGCTGTTCGGTAGTGTTCAGTGTAGCAAAGCTGGTGAGTGATGACTTGTTTTCTTTTGCGTCGGACGATGTGCAAGTGCTTTTACAAGCGTGCCTTTCAAGTGCAGTGGTTTCACAATCGACTCAGAAGCAAGGTTCAATCGTAACACTCGCTTTTCTTGTCATTTTCCTTATATGTATATGCAGAATATGGATTACTACGAATAAAGTGTTCAACCCAACCCGCGTTATCGGTTTGTTCACGATGCGTATCATAAAAGGATTATAGAGGGGTGACTTTTCGGCACCGTGAAGGCGCCATCCTCATTAGTACTTTGCAGGAGCCGTGTAGCTTCTGTACCTGTGTGTTATCGCTTGTTCAGGGTCATATATTGCCGACAAAAAGCCTTGAGCCATGGTTCCCATCAGTGTCAGTGCTACCAAGCTTCCACTTTGTCAGTCTTCACTATGTTCTGTCCGAGTGACGATCTTCGAGAACGATTAATTCTGGAAGTCCAAGAGAGACCCCCTCTCTGGAACAAATGGGATAGTAGATACAAGGATCGACATGAAGTTTCCAGGTTATGGCTTGAAGTCCAAGAAGCGATGAACCATCCAGAGATGACAGGTAAGAAACACTTTATTGCAGAGCAACTTGAAAGCAACACTTATAGCAAGGGTCTTAAAAAGATTTGGCAAGCTGTAGAATTTGCCTTGCTCTTCCTTCCTGAGTACTCTTACTGCTTAAGAACAGTGAAAGTGTATTACATGTTTTGCAGCTTTAAAAAAAAAAAACAATTGAAATATGTGCTGCTGTATTTTTTTTTTTTTTTCATACATTGGGTATGACTTTCTACTGAGTGTCCCATGAGTGTTCAAGTGGGGCTGATAACCAACTACCCTATGCTCATCCAAAGAGACAATGAGAACACTGTAGTTGGTTTTCTGTTCCTCATGCACTTCAAGCCTTCTACCTCAGAAGAGACCCTGCTAGCATGGTGTAGTCACTGGCCATATATCAGATACGTCTACATGTGACAACATGAGTAATGATCTTCACAAAAACAAAAATGATGCAGACATTCATTTCAAAGTATTGAAATTGGTTCATTCCATACAACGGCCAATATGTAAGAAGATGATATGCACAAGAGATCCTTGCACACTGTAAAAGAAAATAGAAAGTGCAGGTGGAGGATTGCAACCATACAAGGATTAACTTAATCGTAGAAGGTTTCCTATTACAGCAAATTTCTCTAATGTGTGTCATATAAAGCTGCTGTGCTTTGGATATTGATATACTCTCGATTGTTATTTGACAACCATGGAACAAGCAGCTGTGTATAAAAGTTCCTTTTGGTTGGTGTCTGTAGCCTACACCCACATGAGGTTTTGGAGAATGTCAGGGGGTTTTCTTCCCGTAACTAAGGAATTTAGGCTGTAAGCTCTAAGTTGTTGAGACACAACTGTCAAAAGAAAATGATATGTATATATTTTTTAACCAGAGACTAATCCAAGTTTGGTTTTGTTTGCGTCAACACAAAATTTCTTGAATAGCTGGTAGGCTGAATGACAATGCGATCAGACTATGAATTTCTGTTAGAAAGAGTGCAAAGGCTGCCACTGTGTTGAAAATGTACAAAAAGAAACATTACATAGCAAAATGTTTCAAGTGTGTACAGTCAAACTCCTTTACAACGAAACTCAGGGGACAGCAAAAAAATTTGCAGTAAAGGTTTTTTCGTTAAAAAGGATGTCTCTTATTGGACCTATAGGCTCCGGCGGGACCGCAAAAAAAATTTGCTGTAGTGGTATTTTCGTTAAAAAGGTGTTCGCTATGAAGGAGTTTGACTGTATTACGCCTGTAAAAAATCATGTTTGTATTACATTGCTAGCGGACAAGAAAGGTCCCTTTCACATGAACGCCTTCACTACATTAAACTATCATTGTAAATGTCAGATCGGCTTCACTACTCAAAGCTGTGTCAGCACATGCTCTAAAGGGTATGCCTTTCATTATTTCATGGGCCATCATGGGTAGTACAGAAAAGAGTGCTCATAAGATTAGGCACTTCACATGCTAAGTCTGCACATCAAATTTTGAGTGCACAACCATATGGTGTGGAGCACGTACTTGCTTGCCCTAAGCTAGGAGAAGTTCCAAAATACATTTTTTGCTCGCTTAAACACAAAATAACATATCAATGAGTGCTCAAAAAGGGGCAACAGACTGACATGAAGCTTTGCAGGTCAGTGCTTTGTCCCCTTTCTTTTGTGTACTTTTGCCAGATGTATTGGGAATGTTCTAAAGCAAAACTCTTGGCATTTATTGAACTGTCCACACAGCAGCAATGATTATAATGTGTTGTAACCATGGGTATAAGCATACAAAATGTAGGTTGCAGCTAGTTAATGTTTACAAATGTACAACATCTTAGTGTTTCATTTACTCTTTTGTAGTATAACTAGCAGCTCTATCTGTTACTTTACAGGCTACTACTTAAAGCCCAATAAGTGTAATTTGATGCCTTTTTGTTTTTGTTTTGTTTCACTTGTAGTGTCCTAGCACAGTTATGCCATTTTATAAAAACGAAGGATATCTCATGGATCCTAACAGCACAGCGGGGAGTTCATCTAAGGCCATCCTGACTGCATGTGAGACTACAGAATTTGTGTAATTCCTTCTTGAAGGAAAAATGGTAGTGTACCAAATTGAAGCCTCGAGAAAACAATGCTTGACAAGGATATATGAAAAACATTGCAGTAACTGAATAACTTGGTAGTTACACTTTGAAGTCACTTTAAACAAAGGTGACAGCTGGTTACAGTTACAAGACATTTTTACAAAAAAGTTACTAGCCACACTTACAAATTACTACCAAACACTAGTAGATGGAACTACCACTGCTACTTATTCGTATGGGAGGCATCCATTTAAAATGCCAGTGTAAACATAAAAAACAATACATCATGCATGTACTTGTCAAAATGCTTTCAATTCCATGTGCAATTTCTTGAGCCTTCTGAACGTATGGATAAAACACACGCACACATGTTCAGGCAGTCAGAACTGTGAGAACACTACAATAACATCATCTTTGCTTATTATGCTAACACACACAAATAAAATTGTTCAGTAGATAGACTACATTTAAAACATATCATACATTATGGAGTACTCTAATGGATGCACTTGTATCATATCTACAGTGGACATGTGCAAAAAATCATGGAAGAAGCTGTACGACAGCTTCAGGAGGAGCTATACAACTTCTAAAAAAGCTGCAGCTAGTGGTGCAGGACTTGATGACATCCTTGAGGCAGAGCAGAGTGGAGAAGCCCACAAGTGGAAATTCTACAGCGCTCTCCTTTTCCTCAGGGATGTCGTCGCCCCAAGAAGGTAAATGTCACTGTCTTATGTACCACTGTCAATGCATCATTGACATAGGTCCCATCCCCATTAACAGTAATATATAAAACGTTGAATGCATATAACATATAAAATGCACTGTCTTGTCATAGGACAATATGCAACCGTCCCCAAGAACAACGTGCAGCGACCATTCAAGACCTTGCACACATGGAGCCGGAAGTTCAGGTAACGCTGAATAAGGTGGTATGCTTGTACAGGTTACCAAAGAAGTATGTAAATAATATTATTCAGCCCTAATTAACATGTAACAGAGTAAAATTCTAAATACCCAACCTACTAAAATAATCGAGACACATTTGAGCAGAATGCTAAATAATTCAACACAAAAAACACCTATGTATTAATTACAAGAACTTTGTTTTATGCAAGGAAGTCTTGCAATTAATGAGTTGATAGATGTTTCTAACTGTCCTCTTTGCATTTCAAAGTACAATCTTCTCCACAACTTGAATTGTTCTTTCACGTCTTTTTCTACACTTTCAGAGTACAAAGTAACTCATTACGTTTAAGATATTATAATCCATGAAAATTTTGTGAGAATGATGGGTAAATTGATACAGTCAGAGTGTGCATATGACTACTCCCTCGGGACTCCCTTTGATATCTTCCCTAGCTTCTACAAACCCTCAGCATTCACAAACCTGCCATTCAGGCAAACACACTGCTCCTTGTACTACTAAGAACTTAAAGCACCCTCCGCTCCTGCAAGCCATGCCTTTACTGCAGAGGAGCCAGGGTAGCACGAAATACCTTGCATCTTGCATATGTAAGTGGCATCTAATCAAACGAAACAGATCATAACCTTCCACATCCCCCCAAAAAGTAAATGAATGTGAATATCCCGGAAGTTCATTTGAAAAATAAGTACAACTTACAGCTCAAAAGTACTTTAAGATGCTGTACGCTGAACTTTAAAGTTAAAGTACTTGTAAAGTTACCCTCAAAAGAATGTATGACAGAACAACTCGCCTAGAGTATGATCGATATGTAGAGCCTGAAGTTTTCAAAAAATATTTTTCTCTAAATTTCGGGGGTAAAAGTCACGTAAATAATCATGTGCACAAAATTCCTGTGAATTTGGGTGAAAAAACTTCTACTATGCTAAATTCGGGGCGAAATCGGGCTCAGTTACTTTATTACTAACTGTAGTGGTTTGGTTGTAGTTTGGGGATGTAACTGCATTTGCTGCAAAACAAGCACAGGTAAGTTAGTGCATTCCTACAGACGTCCCAGTGAGGGGAATCTGCCGGGCAAAAATTGGGTTTCATCCGAAGGACTCAAACTTCAATTCGAGGTGCAAATTCGGGGAAGAATCCGGTGAAACCCTAAAACTCCAGGCTCCAGTTACATGTATGAAAGTGGAAAATGTGGAAGCACTAGGAAACGTAATACTGCACATGTCAGATGTTCTAGCATTTGTTCAAAATCTTATACACAATGAAGGTTTCGAGAACTTTTGAGAACTTTGTGGAATTATTCATGATGACCATATACGTTGACAGCAAAAGTCACAGAGCACTAAACTGAATGCACTTCTTTCATGCCTTAGGTGGATGTCGCTGCAAATGAGGACATGAGCATTGCAAAACATGATTATTTCTGTGCTGGGCCATCCAGGGCAGGCAGTGCTGTGCCATCCAGGGCTGGTAGTTCTGTGCCATCCATAGTCACAGGTGAAGAAGGCATGGTGAAAGAGGAGGAAGAAGACGTGCCTCTTGCTTCAGCAAGTGCAGCGCACAGGCCACGAAAGAGAAGGCGAGTGTCTCAGACAGACGACAGCAACATCGCTGAAGCTCTCCGGGCTCTGACGGCCGAGTTGCATTGCTCGACTGTAGAGCTGCAAGCCGCTGTAGATGCCCATGAACACTTTGGGGGTCTTGTGAGTGCCCTGCTGAGGGAGGTTCCACGAGCTTTGCAGCACCTGTGCCGGGTTACAGTCTTGCAGGTGCTAGAGTCATTCATGGAAGGCAAGATTGTGCACATTGTAACACAGCAGGAACCGTTAGTAATCATTTCTTCCACTCATATCTTTTAGAGAGCTGCTTTTCTTTGTCACTTTCCAATTTTTCCTCCCATTTTTTATACGTACAATGCATCTGCAGACCTTCCTAGAGTGGCTCCTCGGCACCAGCCTTAGCCCACTGCCAGGAAACTGCACCTTCGGCGCTCACGAAGTAGTCGGCAAAAACGTTTCTCACACTTGCTGCCTCACGTGAGAAACGCCTTGCAAGCGTCGGTCTGAGGTCCTCCAGGGCATTTGCAGGATTCCTGGGAAGCAGGTTCCTCCACTGGCCATTGGCCACTGGCCACTGGCCAAGTCTGTAAGCCTTACATTCAGCAACACCATAAGATTGCACAGTTTCACTGGTTTCTTACCTCTTATACAGGGTGTCCCAGCTAAGTGCGAACATATCTTTTCTAAATATAGACAGCACTTTCTCTGAGATGAAATCAATTGCAGTATAGCATACGCTGAAGGGCACTCTTTAGGAGGGCATTAGCAAACTCCTAAGTCTCAATTAACTTTTTCATTATCAAAGCTATGAACCTGTCCCAATGAGAATATCTGGTCCCTTCGGTCACCTGATACCGGAGCAGTTCTCGGAACAAATGTCCGTTCGATAGGTCATCCGAAAAAATTTCTGAAGAAACAAAAATTTTTTTCCTTTATTTTGTTCATTATGCATCTTCAGAGACGTGTCTTTCCTTCACCCCCAATGTGAGAGAGTAAAAGAGCACACTATCGCCACTTGCGTCCTGATAATAGATTAATCAAAAACAGAAAATGTGACCCAAGTAAAGGGCAGCTCCGATAGAGTCACCCGATACATTTGTTTTTGTTTTGTTTCCACAAGTTAAAGCTCATCTTCCTCGCATTAGGCGGCACTGTGCTCCTTCGTCCTTCAGATTGGGGGTGAAGGAAAGACACGTCCCCGAAGATGTGCACTGAACAAAATAAAGGAAAAAAATGGTGTTCCTTCTCGGTGTTTTTGCAGAGGATCCCTCAAACAGATTTTTGTTTTGAGAATGGTTCCGGTATCAGGTGATCGAAGGGACCAGGTATTCTCATTGCGACAGCTTCGTAGCTTTTATAATTAAAAAGTTTATTACTGAAAGTGAATTAAGACATTACCTTAGGAGTTTGCTAATGCCCTCCTAAGGAGTGTCCTTCAGCATAGGCTATATTGCAATTGATTTCGTATCTGAAAAAGTGATATATAAATGTTGTTAAATAATATGTTTACATTTACGTGGGACACCCTGTATATTCTTTTTGTTGAAAACATTGGAAAACGAGTAGACTTTCATTATTGTTCTGCAATACCCTTGTTTTGTACCTTTTTGTACCAGCTTAGTTGGTAAGCAGCTTGTTTGTGCAACCTTTGTTCTACAATAAACATAGTACTCCATAACAATTAAACTGTGCCAGTGATCTCTTCGATGTTAAGCATTATATACTGAAATATGTTTTTGTTTCTGGAACTGTAAAGCCCATGTTTTGATGTCTATCAAAGTACACAGGCAAATAAAAGCTTGTGCAGAATCCAACAATACACATGCATTTTCTTTTCCCTTCCTAATCTGAAATGTGTCACTGCATAATTTATTAACAGGACCTCATGTTTTAGGGCGGCATGTGGTAAAATCTATTTTTATCCCTAAATTACGTTATCATCACCCTGAGTAAAGGCTCATGCCTCCAAAAAAAATATGCTAGATGTTTTGCACACATCATAATTGCTGAGTTTGCCGTGTTCACCCAAAACAAACAACACGTCTTTCTTTTTGTTTGTTTGTTTGTTTGTTACGTGCAATATCACCCTGTTTTATAGTTCCTGAAATAAAACCTAATTTTTATGTCCCAATATTTTGAAAAATACTCATAAACACATGAGTCTATGTACCGATGCTGCCTTACCTGGTGGACAGTACGCTTCCCTGCCTGGTGCTGTCTCCTCCTGAACCCTGAGAAAGTTGTGCAGAACAACACAGGCTTGCACCAGAAGGTCCACGTTTTCCACCTTCACATTGATGGGTCGCCTGAATATCCGCCACCGTGATGCGAAGATGCCAAAGGCATTCTCTACACACCGCCTGGAACGTGTATCAATATAAATGTAATGCAAAAATAGTCTAAACTAAACTATCTAAACTTTCTAAATTATGAGACCACATCCTGCATATTATCTGCCTATGGTACTTCTTATTGGAAAAAATAAATAAACAAACAAACAAACAAAATGTACATGAAGATCTGCGAAGCTAATACTTTCCTACATATATGGATTAGTCTTGCCATTTATTGACCGAAACATTTTTACTGCTTCTGCTCAGATGAGGACATGTCGCTCTAAACACTTTTCACGTTACATGTTACAATAAAACAATGATATGAGAGACCTCATCAAGCCACGTGTAGTGGCTTTTTGTTCCGGGTTCCAGCCCCTTATGTAGGCTAAAACAAATATTAAAGAAATAAATAAATATGTTGGCAGAAATGCACGATGTCTGACATCGAAGGCTACCTAGTGCAAGATTGTGGGGACTGCATCTGCTTGGCCCTTTCCGGAGTTATCTACATAGCTTGAGCATAATGCATGCCGGACAAAACCATACAGTACCTAGCATGTGACAGCCGTATGTTGTACACACGCTTGGTGTCATCGAGGTCGGCACCTGGAAAGGGCCGCAAGAAGTCAGGGCGCAGCTGAAAGGCCTCGTCTCCCACAAAAACGTAAGGGGCCTCCAAGGACGAACCAGGAAGCCTCCTTGCTGCTGGGAGTCCGAGGCGACCAGCTTCGAGGTCTTTGCCCAACGAGCAGGCTTTAAAAACCCCGCCGTCAGACTGGGACCCATATGCCCCGATGTCCGCATACAAAAACTTGTACTTTGCATCGGCTACGGCCATTAGGACGATGGAGTGGGAG
This sequence comes from Ornithodoros turicata, assembly GCF_037126465.1. Classification (NCBI taxonomy): domain Eukaryota; kingdom Metazoa; phylum Arthropoda; class Arachnida; order Ixodida; family Argasidae; genus Ornithodoros; species Ornithodoros turicata. Next base: position 1,561,139 of record NW_026999326.1, on the reverse strand, counting down.
CCCTACAATAAAATGCAGATTTGTAAAATATGCTCCAACTAACTCTGACAAATCTCATAGTGTCACACCACCTTGTAGTTGTAAAACATGGACCCTGCACGGTGTGGGGCTTCAATGATGATATGTTTGCCGTCCACAGCCCCAATGCAGTTTGGGAAGGACCATCTTTCCTCAAACTGCTTCGCTGACTGGGCCCACACATCTGGTGACGGGTTCTGTGAAGTAGCAACAATTAACCACCGGTCTGAAAATTGCCATTCCTACAAAAAGACGTGGACATGGCAGCAGAAAGTGCTGGCACTCCTTTCGGTTGTGGCGTGTACCTCGGGAGACAAGCAAGGACAACTAGACTGACTGTCGTTGCCAGAAAGAATGCGAAAGCGCACTGGCACGCAGAAGCGGCCCCGTGAGCTCGCGTCCCATTTATTGCGCTCGTTGTCGATGGGCGATGGGCGATGCTGATAGGCGGCTGCTACAGGGCTCCCCCTCCCCGAAGACGGGTTGAAGGAGAATAAGACACAGAGAGGGGAGTAGCCCAGGTAACGGTGCGGCGAGGCTTGGCGCGAGGTGGGTGAGGGACGAAGACAGAGGACTCTGTGGCAGGTGCAGCAGGGGTGTCGACCTCCAGGTATGCCGGTTTTACCCTGTCGAGGGAGACCACCTGAGGCCGGGCTTGAATGTCCAGCGTCATGGTCTTGTCGGTGCGAGACAGGACACGGAAGGGACCGTCGTAATGGGGTGAAAGGGGCTTGCGGGGGGCGTCATGCCGAAGAAAGACGTGTGTGCATGTCTTGAGATCGGGGTGGACGAAGATGACCGGGGAATTGGGGGTCCTGGTGGCGGTCGGCGAAAGGCGTCGGAAGAAGCGACGAAGTAACTCGACGTATTCAGACTGCCGAGCTTCGGCTTGGGAGTCGAGCCAGAAATCGCCGGGGAGGTGCAGTGTCGTTCCAAAGACGAGCTCTGCAGCGGAGCAGGACAGGTCTTGCTTGAGGGCAGAACGAATGCCCAACAGCACAATCGGCAGATGATCTACCCAGGTGACTTGGGCCTCGCGAGCAATAAGCGATGCCTTGAGCTGGCGATGGAAGCGCTCTACAGCACCGTTAGCGGCGGGATGATAGGCAGTCGTTCTGATGTGGTGAACTCCCCGCAGGGTCATGAGAGCCTTGAAGAGGGCGCTTTGGAATTGCCTGCCCTGGTCGGTCGTAATTCGAGTGGGGCATCCGTAGCGGGCGATCCAGGTAGAGACGATCGCACGAGCTACGGTGTCGGCGGTCATGTCTGGGATGGGCACAGCTTCGGGCCACCGGGTATACCTGTCGACCATGGTAAGAAGGTACCGATAGTCGCGGGAGGGTGGTAGGGGGCCGACGATGTCGACATGGAGATGACGGAAGCGGCCGTCGGGCAGGGGAAATTGGCCGACGGGCGACTTGGTGTGACGGGTTATTTTGGCCCTCTGGCAGGCCATGCAGGATCGTGCCCAGCGTCTCACGTCGGCGTTTATGCCCGGCCAGACGAAACGGGAACACAACAGACGCTGGGTGGCCCGGATGCCGGGATGAGCAATGCTGTGCAAGCTCTGGAAGGCTGGGAAACGGAGCGAAGGAGGGAGATACGGGCGCGGCGAATCACCGGAAACGTCGCAGGCGATGTCGCAAGGAGCCATGGGGAGAGGAATGTACTTGAGTTGGAGGGACATCTTGCAGGGGCTAGCGGGCGTATAATCACGGAGATCTCGATCATTTGCCTGTGCTTCCGCGATGTCGTCGAGAGTGACGCCGGAGACACGGACGGCCTCGATGCGGGAAAGGGCATCCGCTGCTTGGTTTTCAGCACCGTGCACAAAGCGAATGTCCGTGGTGTACTCAGAGATGTAGCACAGGTGACGAAGGTCGGCAGAGGAGTACGCAGCACGGTTAGACTTGAACGCAAAGGTCAGAGGCTTGTGGTCTGTGAGCACGTGGAAGGTCTGCCCGTCGAGGAAATGGTGAAAGTGTTTAAGCGCGTAATAGATGGCCAGGAGCTCTCGACTGAATGTGCTGTACTTTTCCTCAGAGGGCTTGAGTCTCTGGGAAAAGAAGGCCAGTGGGCACCAACCGGATGGGGAATATTGTTGGAGCACGGCTCCGACGGCATGGGTTGATGCGTCGACCATGAGGCGGAGGTCGGCCGAAGGATCAGGGTGTACCAGTAGGGCGGCATCGGCCAAGGCGGTCTTGGCCCGTACGAATGCGTCCAGAGCCTCGGGAGAGAGGTGGAAAGGCTTTGCCGCACTCCCAGAATTGCGCAGCGTATCAGTGAGAGGACGAAGAATGTCGGCACAGTGCGGGATGAAGCGGCGATGAAAGTTGAGTCCCAGGAATTCGCGCAGTTTCCGAAAGGAAGTGGGGGCGGGGAACTGCTGGATCGCGTGCACTTTGGATGGGAGAGGCCGAATACCCTCCGGGGTTACCTCGTGTCCCAGGAACCGCACGGACGACTGGCCGAAAACGCATTTTGCGGGGTTAAGGACAAGGCCGTGCTCGTCCAACCTGCGGAACAGCTGGCGTAGATGTTCTTCATGTTCACCGGGAGTCTTGCTGGCGACCAGTATATCATCGAGATATGCGAAGGCGAAAGGGAGCCCGCGCAGAACCTCGTTGATAAACCTCTGGAAGGTCTGCGCCGCGTTACGCAGACCGAAGGGCATGCGGATGAACTCGAAAAGGCCAAATGGTGTTATGATTGCCGTTTTTGGGATGTCTTCCGGTGCCACAGGGATTTGATGGTAGGCCTTTACGAGGTCGATCGTGCTGAAGGTGGTCGCGCCAGCGAGGCCTAGGGCGAAGTCGTGAAGGTGTGGAAGGGGATACTGATCTGGGACAGTAGAGGCGTTCAAAGCTCTATAATCGCCGCAGGGGCGCCAATCCCCTGAAGACTTCGGAACCATATGGAGCGGTGAAGACCACGGACTGGACGATGGTCGAATCAAACCTAGCTGCAACATATGGTCGAACTCTTGGCGGGCGATCTTGAGGCGGTCGCCGGCGAGTCGGCGTGGCCGAGCCGTGACAGGGGGACCCGTCGTCACAATGGTGTGGGTGACAGCATGCTTCGGGGTGACAGCCAAGTTGCAGGGCTTCGCGACGGAAGGGAAGTCGAGCAGAATGGTGGAATACGGGGACGAGGGCAAAACTGTCCTGATGCCCGAACTATGCTGGGAAGACGGGACGCCAGAGATTGTGAGGCCGGTTGTGGAGTCAGCAGGCTTCTTGCGGGCGATACTTATGTCGAGACCGAAGTGGTGAAGGAAGTCGGCTCCCAGAATGGCAGTAGGCACGTCGGCTGTGACGAACAGCCAACGAAAAAGGCGCCTGAGCCCGATGTCAATGGTGAGGGATCGCAGGCCAAAGGTTGCGATTGGCGACGTGTTGACGGCCTGAAGAGTCGAGGAGGAGGGCCCGCGGGCGCGATCAGCCCGCGTGGGGGGCACGATGCTCACCTCAGCGCCGGTGTCTACCAAAAAACGGTGGCCTGCGAGTCGGTCAATGACGTAGAACAGGCGGCTTCCTGGGGGGCCGTGGTCGAAGGCCGCCTCTATCGACCGGCCTCCGCGTTTCCCGTCCAGGAACAAGGTCGTGTGCACTTCAGTGCCTTGTCGCCGTATTTCCTGTGATACCAGCAGAGGCCGTTGGGCTGGCTCTGTGCATCAGACTGGGCGGAAGGAGAACGGCGGCGGCCGCGGGACGGTGAACGTAAAGTCCGAGGGCGGTGAGTGAGATCAGAGCGGAGACTTTCCACAGCTTCAGACAACCGCGCAATCTGCTCCTGAAGGGCGCGGGTAGAGCTGTCAGTGGGAGGAGGGGCGTGCGGGGTGCGGTGGGAAACAGCGGCGATGGAAGGCGAAGAGTACTCAATGATCCTATCCGCGAGTTGGGCGAAGGCCTTGAGGGAGAGATCTTCGGAGCCGGCCAAGACCATTCGTACTTGCTGCGGAAGCCTCTGGAGGAATAGCTCACGTAATATGGGGTGCTGATCGTCCGTGGCGCCTCCGAGCAGTTGTTGCATACGATGGAGAAGCTGCGATGGCTTGCGATCGCCCAGTTCCTCGCCAGAGAGGAGCTGACGGATCCGTGACTGCTCTGTGCACTCAGCACACGAAAGAATCGCTTCCTTGAGCTGTTGGTACGGATTTTCGGCAGGTGGGGAGGCCAGAAGGTCGTCTACCTGGTCGGCAACGTCGGGAGGTAAGGCCGAAACGACGTTCAGATACATCGTAAGGGGTGATGTGATTCGGCGAAGGGCGAAGCGAGCTTCGACCTGCGAGAACCATGCACGCGGGTTTTTTGTCGAGAACGGCGGCAGGTGGACTTCTGTGCCAACGGCGCCTACTGTGGCCCCTGTCAAAGCAGGCGGTGCAGAAGGAGGCGGCTCCAAAGGAGCGTCTGGAGAAACGTTCATTGTCGGGTCACCAGTTGTGGCGTGTACCTCGGGAGACAAGCAAGGACAACTAGACTGACTGTCGTTGCCAGAAAGAATGCGAAAGCGCACTGGCACGCAGAAGCGGCCCCGTGAGCTCGCGTCCCATTTATTGCGCTCGTTGTCGATGGGCGATGGGCGATGCTGATAGGCGGCTGCTACACGGTATTTGGTTGCACAATGGAAAAATACGAAGCATGCGACTAACATAGGCCTTGAAAGAACAAATGCCCTACACACTGGTAGCGCTGCACTATGTAGTTATAGGCAATGGTAGTGCAACATGCGTGCAACAATTTCAAAAAAGACTGCCTGAGGAAACCAAGTTTCTTAGTTTTTCTGAATGACGAACTGTATGCTCTTTATGCACTGTTGCAAAGTTATTTCAAAAGGTAAAACAAAGCAGTGAAATGGGTAATATAATAATGTTTCAGTACTGCTGTAGATGGTACATGTATTCAAAAATTTTAAAAACATCAAATTGGTATGTGTTCACCAGCATGTATGCAACAACAAATGTGTCGCACTCAGGGCCAGCGATAGGGGAGGGAGTAAGGCGACCTCCACAGGTCCCGCGCTCGAAGCCCTCAACCAAGGATTAAATTTTTTTTTAAATATCTAGTATGCACCTAATCGTGTGAAACAGGCCCTGCGATGTGCCTTTCCCTCAGGCCCCGCACACCCATAGGATCGGCCCAGGTCGCACTTAGTGTAAGATGTGTTCACCACCCCACCACACTCTGCTCTACTACACCACATTTATCGCTCGACACTCACGGGAAGGTAGATTGGCATCAGCTCTTCCCACAGCGCCGTGCATGTCTCATACACAATCCTTTTGATTGTCGTGAAGCCAATCCGGAAGCTGTATGCAACACTGCTGAGGTAACTGCCGGACGCCAGGTACCTGCATGAGTCCACAATGCTGATTATGTCAGCATCCCAAACAAATGCCCACAGATGCAAGAAATATATAATAATCAATATTTGTAAGGACGTTCTTCCTGACGGGTTAAACTAGCACCTTACCAATGGATCATCACCACATCTATACATGCAGGAAGAAAAATTGCCTCTTCTTCACAGTGTGGGACACAAACTTGCCTCAGTGTGATGGCCAGTCTGTGTGCAGGTTCCAAAGCTCGACGACCCTGGGGGTGCTTCTCCAGTCTGTGCTTGACGAGGCTCAGCAGATAGTCGAATTGTTCAGGAGACATGCGCACATACCTCCTGAACGCAGCAGTATCGTGGAGTCTCATCTTTGACATCTGCAGATGTGATACCAATAGCACTACATTCAGCACTGCATACTGTTTAATAGTAGGTTTGAAGGCAGTGTTATCTTACTTACCAGTGTGTGGAAGTCCCCCTCAGTCTCTCTCGCTCGCCACAGGACACTTACCCATTGCGAACGCTTTTTTGAGCGTTTACGCTTCTCGCGACGTTGGAGGGCCAATAAAGCTGCGCTTATTCTTAGCAAAATTCGCCTTCGCTTAAGAAGTAGCAATCTCTGGTTCCAGCGCGGCATTCTCGCTAAGTGCGAACTTAACGAGCGAAGCGTGCGAGAACAGAGTGATGCCCTCAGATAGAAAAGTTGGTCCTTCGAAAGGGGAAAAAGTGGAAAGTTTCCCATTTGGGGAAAGAGGAACGCTGTCCTAATTCTTTTCAGCTTCAGTTTTAAGTGGCCTTGGGCCAGTTCCCAGTGGCCTTGCATACTTGGGGACAAGGAAGAAATGTAAGCAGGAGGCTGTATTTCTAATAGTTCTCACACAAGGTTTTATTTCACAAAATTAGGCGAGCATTTTGTAGTTTGTGCACAATTAAAGCGTAAAATGTGACACAACATTTCGCTGAAAAGTTACTGTGCCATCAGAGTGCGCAACAACTCATGCAACACGATGCTCACAATCCTACGTTGAGGAACTTGGACACGAGAAGGAACATATGACTAGTCGATCGAACACATGATTACACATCGTTAGTGCATTTATGCGATCGAGTTGCGAGATTGTTTTGTTGTATGTCGTCGACTGTTCCCACTGGCGCCATGGATTTTGTAGAATGCGTACAAATCACAATACAGAATGAACAGTACACAAGAAAAAGCGTGTGCAACATCGTCCTTATCTATCTGTTCTTCAAAGTTCACTTGAGAGTTCACAGTAACATGGTAGGTGTAGGTACACACCGCACAAGCACTTCGCCACCATTTTCACCAGAATGTAAACAATAACACGGTTGCCAACACGTTCTGGTCCTTTACGCCACTGCTGCCGCTAAACTAAAAACGAGGCTATGGGACGCCTCAAGCAGCGCTGCTATAGCAGCAGAGGACTGCTCTGCTGCCGTGTAGCCGTGTTGCTGCTGCCCCGCCGCTGCTGCTCTGCTGCTGTTGCTCGATAAAAGCTATGGGACCCGGCCCTTACCCGTTGTGTCTCCGCTCGGCAGCTCGTCACGGCGCGGCGCCAGCTGTCCTCCCTTCGCCGCTCCGTTTAAATTCGCTCCCGAGAAATCCGCTCGCGCGACGAAAGTAAAATTTCGGTTCTAGACCCAGAAAAATGTCTTCTTTCGAACGAAACGAAGAAAAAAATCGTTTCATAGTCCCTTTAAAGGTCTGAGTGCAGTAGTACAGCTGGAAGGATTTGATGTGGTGCGTGACATCTCACCTGACTACATGCACTGTGTTTTAGAGGGTGTGACAAAACAATTCACTGGATTCTGGCTAACCAAATGCACAAGTGAGGCATACATCGATGGGAAGGTGAATACTGTGAACGAAAGACTGAGCCATATTCATCCACCAATAGCGTCTACACGTCTCCCATGGTCTATCGACGGAAGGGCATCATAGAAGGCTACAGATTGGAGATTTTGGCTGTTGTTTTATTGCCTTCCTTGTGTTGAAGGACTGCTTCCACAGCAGTTTCTGTATCACTTTAGCCTTCTCTCGGAGGCAATTTTTTTGTTGCTGAAGTCAACTATTTCACCCGAAGAATTATCCAGGGCAGAAAGACTTATCAAAAGGTTCGTGAAGCCAACAGAAGAACTTTACAATGAACATATGTCAACCTATAATGTCCACCAGCTCCTGCACCTTCCTGATACGGTATGGAACCTCGGCTCACTGTGGGCAACATCGATGTTTCCATTTGAGAGTAATAACAGGGTCATCCTGCGCCTTGTCACTGCTGCAAACTCTGTGCCCTTACAAATAGCAGAGCGGTGCGTGATGACGCAAAAATTACACGACCTTGCTCAGTTTGTGCACTTTTCTGAAGGATTCAACATTTTTTCCCGCCCATCAAGGTGTTGCAGCAGTGTTCTTGGATCCGAGCAAACCCCACTTGGTATCTCGCAGACGATCCAGCAACTAATTCAGCAGCGTCTTGGCCACTTACCAGAGCTTCAGCGTTATCTCAGGGCTGTAGTTAATGGCATTACGGTGCATGGTGCTCAACACACAAGGCCAACAAAGACATGCTCACGTTTTATCAAGGCTAGGCAAGGCTCCTTTTGTGAAGTGCTTGTGATACTCAAAGTCAAACGGGAGGAGCAGATTCTGTTCGTTTGCAGAGAATCCATTGTGGATTCTGTTATAGCTGAAGCAAGCCACATTAGGAGGTGTGAATTGCCACCTGACGGACAAGATATCTGTGTTGTGGCAGATAGTGACATAGAATGCGCAGCCATTTTTATTGATGTGGGTACGTCGCAGTTTTTGAGCGTGCCACCAAACACCCTAGAAACTAATTAAGTGCAGTGAAGCCTTGTTAGTATGAGCCTGATAATGTGACTTGCACGCTTTATGACCGAATTCCTCGGGGACCATGTAGTACAATCCTCTGCAATATGACAACTTCGCATTATGATCAGAATCTTCGGGAACGGCCATGGTCATAATAACGAAGGTTCACTGTATACTGAGTCAGAACATGACGAATATCAGTGCGTGCAACTTTTGCTTTAAAGAATGCTTCGTATTTTGAGAATATATGTTAGTTTGAGGTGTGCGGACCTTGTTGCATTGCGTGCTTTCCCATGTGTTGCTTTTCTCACTGCATAGCTCCTGTTTTTTGTTTTCGCATTGCTCATTTTCCGAATTAACTTGGAGTGTCACTAGAGTGCACCAGTATCACCACGCAGTTCATGCTGTGCAGTGGCGACCGATACCTTTATATTTCCTTTATTCCTTTGGAACGTGTTTGTGCCTTTATGCTACTACCAGTCCGTCTCACCCAATTTTTCATACTTTGCAGGCTTTCTGTCATAGCATCAGAGGCTTCAATAATAAAGGAATTGCTATGATATTACAAACAATGAGATTTTGTTTCGTTACCGCTTTGTTTCGGATATCAAAGGAATATTGCTTTATGGCCTGCTTAGAAATCCATTATGTGAATGAGAGGCCAAGCATTACATGTTAATATAGGTGCCTGCGCTTTAACCATTTTTCGAATATAATCCAAGTGTTAATTACATTCCAGCATGTGGTAATTACAACTAAGTCACTTTTCTGGTAACTTATCCCATAATATTCACACCAGTATCAATGACATCATGAGATTGGATCAACTCCCAGGGACCCACTGAGCTCACCCCAGGATGTTCTGGGGTAACCCCAACACCTCTCGGGCTACCCCAAGCACTTCTGGGGTTGCCCCAGACATTTCTGGGGTAACCCCAGGACTGGCTAGGGTAACCCCAGAAGTGTTTGGGGTAGCCCCCAGAAGCGGCTGGGGTAACCCCAGAGAGTCTGAGGTAAACCCCAGAAAAACCTCAGAAACCCTAGGATTTTCTGCGGTAACCTCAGGCTTTTTTTTTTTTTTTTTGATAGGGCTGCACTCTACAGCAGAGTGAATCTCTCTGTGCACAATGCTGTGTTTGAGTTGACCATAAGTTTCAGCTAATGTGACATTTGACTGAAAGCTCATTCACTGTATAATGCTCGAAACTGAAGTATTGATTTTGAACTTGCACGTCAGTTACACCTCAGTCATAGCTATTGCATATCTCTGACATTAGTACTTTTCGGGAACTGTTACTTACTTCTATTTGTACTATAATAAAAATCTTGATTTTCCTACTCCTGCCAGAGGTTACAAGATGTAATTATGTAAGTAATAAATCAAATGTAAGTAATTATTTTCTTGACAGGCATCGTGTGTGTACACGCCCTCCTTCTTGCTCCAAGATTGCTTTCATCTGTCCTGTTATTCAAAGGCCATACCACTTTTTGCATATGAAATAAATTGTAATGTACCACATCTTGTTCCAATGTCATTCCTGCATATTTCATGGACAAGTGTAGAATGAACGTCATGGACCCCCGACCAGTTGCAAACGCTGCCAATACCCCGAAAGCGTGTATTGAACTCTCTGCATCAGAAAATGAAATTAATGTACTACCGTGCTGCTATCCTGTTTCCAGGAGAAAATAGTGTGGATAGCACCTGCCTTCGGCCATTTCTTGTTGTGGCTAAAGTAAAAACATGAAGGCTCGGGAGTGTTTGGAACATATCCTCTGAGTCTGAGAAGGGTAAAAAGACTGCTCAGATACGCTTTGAAGCCACTGTCTCAAAAGTATGGGGTCATGGTGGGGAAACCTGCCATATTGACAGAAGTAAGACCTATGGCATCTCAACAATTCCCATCGCCTACGAATACAAATAAACATTTGATTATTTCTATGTCTCCAATGTTAGTGAATAATGACACTCAATTGTGGAAAGATACTCCAGATATGGCAGAATGTCTTGTGTGACACCTTGGAAGCCCGCACGGGCATGACTTGTGCACGCAGCACAAACACAATTCGGGAAGCAAAACTCCAGATACAGTGCAGCAAGATTCGCAAGACACCAGCCAACACCAAACACCTGTAGAGGACGGTGGTATTCCTCTACATGAGTTCCGACCGACGGTGATGGTATGCCACGGAGAGGCGATGACGGTGGCCTATCTCCATGGCCGCGCCGGTGGAACTGAGAAGCGGGTGCTTCAGGCGCGTGTCCATCCTAGTCGTTGTCCACCGGCCGCTACATCGCTACCCCCCTCAGACGCGGAGCTGCGATAAAGCAGATGATGTCCACGACTTCACTAGAGGAGGGCAGCGATGGCGACCGTGGTTAACATGCACGATTGAACATGATGACGGCACACCGTGGCGAAGCATCGCAGCTGATGAGTCATCACGTTCCGGTAGTCCGAGAAGAGTCGGAAAGAGAGTGAGGCGCTGGCAAAGTGGTGGTGCTGGAGTGCCGCTACCTGCACGGGAGCAAAGCTCAGAGTCCCAGGGAAGGAGAGGGTGAGGCTGTGAGAGCCGTTGAGAGATGCCGAGACGCCGACTGAAGCGGGCCGTGACGTCGGCTGCCCCGACCGGCAGGTGAGCGCGAGGCTCGAGTGTCGCGGCCGGCGGTGAAGGAGCGCCGGGGTATGGTGAACATCCGGCAGAAGTGATGGTTGATGAAGCTGTGAAGCGAGTGTGTGGCGGTTGGTCGTGCTTTGTAGGAGGGAGTCAGTAGGTCGGTATGCAGCAGTCCGCTTGCCGAGCCCAGGAAGCCATTCGGGAACGAGAAGAGGGTGTTAAGGACGGATGAGAGCCGGAGCAGTGGGTCTCGACAGGTGAGGTTGAGGATACGTGGGGAGCATCAGGCTCGATCGGTTGCCGTATCACAGAGCTACCATAGCGGTCCATTGTAGCGTCGGACAGGAAATGGAGGGCTTCCAAGCTGCGCGGCAGCGTGCCGTCGGTGCTGGACTTGCGCAAAGGTTGCCAAATTTGGGATGGTAAAAGGGCTGAATTACGTCGAACTTGATGTTCATAGCTCGGGTCACCAAATGGAGAGGACGGTGGTATCCCTCTACATGAGTCCCGACCGACGGTGGTGGTATGTCACGGAGAGGCGAGGACGGTGGCCTATCTCCATGGCCGCGCCGGTGCAACTGAGAAGCGGGTGCTCCAGGCGCGTGTCCATCCTCATCGGTGTCCACAGGCCGCTACACACCTTATTACAGTGGGTATTGCCGGTGTATACCCTGAAGAACAATATTCACCACGATCATTCGGCCTGGGAAGCTTCCTTCCACTGGGTTCAAAATTGTAATCCACATCTCCAGGAAGCAGGTCATTGTATTAAAAAGACAGATAGTCAGAGCCCCAAAGAACTCTCGGCGAGCTTGTGCTGTGAGGTACCACCTCTCCCCCGGGGGCGCCGAGCCCGTAAATCATTCCAATTCACATTATGTAACCTTTCTGCTGTCTTCGCTATTCCAGTGACACTCCTCTTTTCATATGTTGTCTTCTTTTCAATGTTTATTAATTGTGTAAGAAGAAAAGAAAACAAGTCATCGCACCCAAAAGTTGAACGTAAGAGTGTCGGGCATAGAAATCATAAGAAGAAATCATCCTTATGATTTCTCTGGTGTCAGGGCCCCATGTCTTTAGCGACGACAGAATGCACCTGAGGCGGTATGCTTGTTTGTGCGCTTACGAGGCTCTTCCGGGAGAGACGAATATTTTTCGGCTGTGGCGGCAGTCCCACAAAGGAGGGACCGCCAGAATTACCATCCCTAGGGTCAAACCAGTCTTTCAATCGTTTGGTTACTCCCGTCGGAGTTTCCCTTAATTCCACATGTTCTAACGTTCTAGTCAAGCATGTCTGGTCAGTTCTTTCAGCCGCATTGTGTCTTGTGATGCAGCGAGCGTCAAAGTCGCACTCCGCGTAATTAGCTTGAGCCGATATACCGCTGCCGGCTGTCGGCAACTCCGGAACCGAAACTCTGCTAGCTTCCCCTTGCACTCAAGGCCGCATTTTCTTTCTAGAACAGGTGATTACAGGACGGAAAGGGCGCAGTATTACTTACTTCATGTTTATTTTATGCTTACTGCACGTTTGTTTCCTCATAAATTGATTACAGAAACAATATTCACCACTGAAACCGAGCCGCCAAGGACAGGGCGCAGACAGCACTGGCACATGGCAACACTGGCCGCCACAATATGGCACATCCCTCCTTTTGACGCAGAGCCAGCGTCACCTTCGCTTCTAGGCTCTCCTTATGATTTCTATGTTGGAGAGGATCATGTGGTGGACAGGCAGTAATGGCGGTTTTGACACGAGCGATCGCCAGAGGGGTCCCACAGAAATCTGTTCGAAATGGCCGCTTGTGTGTTTCCTTTCCCCGGGCCCCGAAGCGAGAAATCTGTGCCACGCGATATGCACGTGCATTAAAATTGGCCGCTCCTCGGTTGCCCTTGGCAACGGCTCCTCTGGCTGCCGGAGCTCCTGCTCTTTCTTACAAGGGTATTGTGATTGCAACTTTTCGTTCCTATTTGTTGCTCTGTTTCCGAACGTGGAGGATTCTTACGATGGACAAATGAGGTTTGAAATGAAAGTAATGCATTGTCTACCATTCCGAAGCCGCCGATGACAAATGAGAAAAGGGCTCCTGCGCTTGAAAAGCTTCGCGCAGCGGCGGTGTCGTAGCCAGTGAAGTGCAAACTGAGGCGCGACTATTGCTAGTTGAAAACTGTGGGCGTGGGAACATGGTCCGGATACAGTTCGCTAATCTTCGTTTGCTACTTCAGATTCTCCTTGTCCTGCCCGACTTTGATCATGCGGGTTCATCGTGGCTTCAGAGCAACGCCGACCGCGAACCAGTTTGCGACATACCAGTCAACCTACTTTTGTACGACGAGGATCCGGTAGAGCATGCGTCGAGCACGGGAGCCATCTACAGGATATCAAGTGTGACTTCTGCTACGTCAGCAGCGCCATTGCGTCAAGTGTATAAAAGCAGCAACCCCGACTTTGACTTCTTCAGTGGGCGTCCCAGGCGAAATTTTTTTGAACTGGTACCAGTTGAACTGTGTTATCGAACAGGGACCAGTTGAAGTGGAACCAACCGGTCCCAGTAGAGACTGTGACGGGTTTCAAAACCAGTTGGGACAACTGGTACCAGTTGATTGAACTGGTCCCTGTTCGATAACACAGTTCATCCGGTCCCAGTTGCAACTGGTACCAGTTGAGCTGGAACCACTTGGTGGAACCAAAGTGGTTTTTAACCAGCCTACTCGGACCAACTCGATACATGGTTTGTCCGGCCTAGAAAGCTGCACAAAAACGTACTGGAAAAGAAAAATGCATTTTATTTATATTAGCATTTCTCAAGCAACTGTACAACTGGCATCCAGTAAGCAAATGCGCATTACAGTTAGGAGAGTACAATTAGAAAAAATTTCTAAACTTGTGCCAAACTGAAATATACTATTCTGTGGCTCAATATACGCAGGTTGCGCCATATGCTAACTTGGCAGTGTGGCAAAATCACGCATGACTAGAGTAAGATTATACTAAAGTAGAAGCCACAAGCTTGTGTTCTCGCTTTGCTTTGAATTCACAAACAGGTAAGGCATTTTCATGTATTCACATACCAACTTCACTTGGTAATATGAAATGAAAAGAAAACTGTGGAAATCACGCATGACTAGAGTACGATTATAGTAAAGTACAAGCCACAAGATTGCGTTCTGGCTTTGCTGTGATTTCACAAACAGGTAAGGCATTTTCATGTATTCACGTACCAACTTCACTTGGCAATATTAAATTAAAGAAAACTGAAAATCACACATGACTAGAGTAAGATTATAGTAAAGTACAAGCCACAAGATTGCGTTCTGGCTTTGCTGGGATTTTACAAACAGGTAAGGCAGTTTCATGTACCAACTTCACCTGGCAATATTAAATGAAAGAAAAACCTTCAAAAACTGAGTAGATATAAAAAGACTAGGCTATTAAATCGCTAACTTGACTGTGTGGCAACATGCCACAAGCAGTTCCCTGAACAAGTAACAGATGAGGCAACAAGTTCCGAACAACACAGACGGGATTGACTGCAGACTCACAACTGAAACTTTATTTGACATGTTTATGTGTATTTATATATTTATGATGCAATGTTCCACAAAGTGGGAATGTGCTTAACATTCCCACTTCGGAAGAGGAGTTGCCTCATAATTACGTGCCTCAATGATTTCATGGACCAATTGTTCTCTGCGCCTGGCAATAATGGTAGTGTGCTCCAAAGTGGTAGTGCATGTGCTGCTGTCTCTACAATGAATTGCTAGATGCCTAGAGGGTCCTAAGATGATGCATTTTCTTGACTAACTTTAAGGCATCTGCACGCCGGTCCCACATATACTGTGTGACACGAAAGGGGACAAATATACGGTGTGCAGAGTACATTTGACATAGGGTAACCTGCGCTGTGTGTGTGCAGGACCCTATCATCTTTGCAAGGCACAGAGAACATCTGGATTGTGCAACCACTGAGGCACATAACATTCTCGCTTTGGGGGGAGCGTTGCATCACCTTCTATTGCGCTAATCTGGAAGCAGATGATGTGGGACGATTGTGATGCATGCACTTCAGTGATGCTGCAAAATGAATTCTGTAGTACTAGTTCAGGGTCACACACATCTTGTGTGGTTTCCATTCTGGGGTCAGGACTCACTCTATTGGAAGTAATTCACCTGTGTTGTAATTCGCCTGTCTGTCAAATAAAGGTTGAGCTGTGAATCTGCAGTCATCCCGTCAGCGTTTTCTTAAACCTGTTGTGCTCATATAAAACATATGAAGCAATACTGGAACTTCTATCTGCACTGTGACCACCTAGGCCTAGCACTCCTTAAAATTTGTAATATGAATGAGTAAAAATAAAAAATCCTAAATCCCTGAATCCCTTGTGTCACCACCACCTCACAAAGCCCTGTGCTAACTTCATGCTTGGTCCTTCTTGCGTTTCAGAGCTTTGCGAACATCTTGGATTTTGTCTGATAGAATGCTGTTGATGTTCTTGATGGCACTTAATGGGTCCATTTTCTTGTTCCTGCCCCAGTAGTTCAACGTTTCTGTAAAGTTGAAATGGTAAAGGTATATATATATTGGCTCTCCTAGCCAATGACGGGCCCCACTGAGGCAAGCTGCAGCTCGCGAAGGAACCGGTTGCGGGAGCATCGCGGTGACCCCACGGAGAAGTCCAGCACTTAAGACATAGTGCGAACATGAAATGGAACATTGTGGCCTTTTCGTGCCGTTTGATCTGGCTACCTTGGGGTTGACAAGTGAACAGATGTTTAGAATTGATCTCAGTGTGCGATATTAGAACAAAACCAATTAGCGTCCGGCATTTTCAATGGTTGATGGTGCGCGACGTCAAAATGATGTGTGGTTGTTGTCGCCAGGGCATCGCAGGGCGGGGCATAAGCGTGAAAGAGTGCAGTGAACATTCTGTCGATTTAGAGCCATTATTTACTTTTTTGCAACAACAATTTTTGGAAAACGTTCACCGTAGGCAACGAATCACACTGAATTAGAAAAAATAGCACCTTGTATACCTGTGTTTTGCCCATTTAACAGTAGACTTGCATTAATTTAAAACAGACGATAAATTTTTGCAGTGAAATCAAAGGAATTTCAAGCTTTCTTTTTGGTCTGGCCTGTTGTGCTTGCAATACAGTAAAGGGACGCTAAAATACAGAAGCAACTTGTTCTGAACTGAAAGTGATTGTTTCAATTACGTGAACAACGAGAATTTGCAGAGGCAGACCACAATTAGAGACGACAGAGACAAGTAAGCCTCAAACGCCCAGAAATTAACAAATTCAAACAACTCAGGGGAAAAAAATCTGAACTGGAAATTGAACCTGGGCTTTAGTATTTTATTTACTCGAAGACCCACGTTCAATTCCTGGCGTCAGCACCAATTTCACACTCCTTTCATGGCAACACTGCATAGCGCTCAGAAAGTACCACAGGCAAATGAGACTTGTGATCAGGGAAGGGTAACGGATGTATTTTCGTTACTGTTTCTATTTTTGTTACTGCCATATACTCATTTCCGTTATCAGTTTCTGATACCAGCCTTTCAATTTCGTTTTGGTTACGTTTCCGTTACTGTTCCCGGTAATGGAACGGTTGTTACAGAGCTGCGGGAGGACAGCCTGTCTGGCTCTGTCAGCACCAAGTGCTGCTTTGGTGTCACGCGTACACACTACACAAGTAATTTTATGTCGTCGGGATGTGCACATCCTGCAAGATTTTTAAAAAGATGTAGGAGTCAGTCACTCTGAGTTCAGCAACTCAAGATGGGTGTAACCTTCACCCAATGTCACATTCATAATCGGACGCACTCAGTAGTAAATAATACTGCCATAGCCACGGTGACATGAAAAAAGTAAACAATAAACTAAAAATCGTAGGCTGTCATCCTCGTGTTATGGTGGAGTATAGTCAGGTGTTGATGTCATGGATTTATGAGGACTGGGACGAGGTAAGCGAGGGATGCACCCTCGGGATCCAATATTGCGCTTTTTGTTTCCATGCTCACGTGTAGCATTTGGAGCATTACAGGAAATGGAGTCATAAAATACTAAAATAAAATGAAACGTCACTCAAATGTCATCGCACAACAGGAATAGCCATTACCCGAATTCAATGCTGGACGATAATTTTCGTTTCCAATTCTGTGTCCGGTAATGGATGACCATGGTATGAGTTTCCGCTATCGTTACCATCTCGAATTTCGGTAATATACCGTTTCTGTTTCCGTTACCCTTCCCTGCTTGTGATTGCTTCGCTGTGACTAAGCAAACATGACTGCTTGGGATATCTAAAAAAGTTGCTACAAAATAACTACTCGAATTGGCCATATGTTTTTGACGAAACTGATCCAGGACATGGCACGTAACGCATGGACGAAGAGCAATAATACATGAGCGCAACTGACGTGCACTGCTAATTGCTGAGGCAGGACGGAGTCCGGTATAATTCTGATTGTAGCCTTGTAACGGAACCAAACTTTTAAATTATGCGAGAGCAAGTGATGTGAACTTGCAGAGAGCAGCTTTTGTCGGCGACACCACCCCTTGATCTAGGCCTTCACTTTTTGGGGGTATATTTTCAGCACATGGGGGGAGGCAGGTAAAATTTAATAGTACATCCTGATTACAGCAGTGGGACAATGTACTAGCAGTCAACCAAAAATGTATCATAAGCTATATTGGCGCCAATGTGATACCGTAAGTTGGGAGTGACTTTCCCGACTGTGAGCTATGGGAGCAATCATGTGATTGCAAGAACTTCAGTTTGGTCTGTCGCATTTTTGCGTACAACAATCGCTACATGTGGGTCAGCCTTAAACCATGCTATAACATCACTCTGTACAATCGCCACTTACCCACGATTACTCCGACCTTTACCGGAGTTAGTTTTGGCCGCGGAACACAGTTGGGCTTGTTTTTGTCTTTTGGTGCAGCAGTTCCGCCAACACTTCTTTCTGCAAGACCCTTGGCTCCCCACAGTGCCATGGCCAAGTCCTTGGCCACCAATGTTGCTTTCTGGTTACCCAGAATTTTCTTTGCTTGTAGTTCAGTGATGCACACGCCTTTGGTAAGATGGAACTGCAAGTCAGTAATGTCATGTGGAACGTGATTAATTGCAATGACCAGCATCTGGTTATGACAAAGACTCTGAACATCATAAGCAGTGGTATACTGACTCAGGATTCTCTAACAGAGCTACTGGTCCACAACATGACATACAGGAGGCCTGGGACACACACTGTTGTATCTTTGATGTTCCTTGGCAGGGTTTCTTTTGCGATGCACTGTCTCAACTACGCCGAAGTTAGGTTACTAACATGAATGACTTGTAGCTCCCAGCTGGCCGCATTAATTCGATGAAACCTTAACTGATAACAATCTGATAGTAGTGGTGTTAGCTCTCCAATACCCAATTCATGCTCCAGTATCCAGAATATGCTATCTAGAAGGAAATATAAAAAGAAACAATTTTGCCTTGAAATCCTGAGTCTACTGACTGTTGGGAGAGCAAGTCCCTCCACATATTCCCTACCTTATCATTTGCCACGTTGGTGAATGCTTCCACTTCAACAAGCTTCTCGCTGTCAGGCAGGGGGAAGTTACCAGCAGGGGGAAGCCAGGGAAAGGTACCGGGCATCGGAGACACTGATGGTTGTTGACTGCCAAGACGGGGACATATTTCAGTTGTTCCTGAGCTCGATTCCTGTGTTGTGGGCGGCTCTTCGAGGGAGATTGAAAGACAGGGTGTCCATGCTCTAGTGGGTGATGCTCCAGGTGGGGATGTTGGCGGGCTACAGTGCTCTTCAAGTAAGATCTGTGTAGGGCTGCAAGGCGGATGAGGCAATGCTGCTGCCCTTTGACGTGAAGACTCTGTAGTGTAGAATGGGGCTGTGCAGCACAGCTGGCTTTGACATCTTTCTAGAGCCTGCTCAACTGCAAAATTGAAATTTCATGAGAGGCTCATAATGGCGCAGGAATTTACTTTCTCGCGTCTCGAGTAAGCAGTTAGCATTTGGAGCCCTTTTAGTGAAATATATCTATCAGTGTATCTATGCAGTCATTTATTAATGCAGAGCGCATTTCCAATTGGCTTCGGTTCGTCATACTCAGAGGCATGCAATTGTGATGATGATGATGATGATTCGGGTTTTATGGAAAAACTGAATTGAATTGAACTAAATGTAGTACACCTTGGGACAAAAGTTTACGGAAAACCAGGGTGTCGCTTTTCTCCATCAGCGACACTGACAGAAAACAGGAGCAGACGCACATACTGTGAGGTGGATGGAATAGCCAGTCACCCACCCATTTCTTATTCGATCTATTCCTGATAGCTAGCAGAGGGCTGCTCTGATGAAGAAAGATGCCTGTGCCATGTTACCATTCCGTAAACTTTTGTCCCGAGCTGTACAAACTATATAGGCATGTAATTACACAATCATGCATTAATCTTGGAAAGGAATCTGAGGAAGAGCCAACTGCACCTACTTGAGGATAATTTTTTGTCGACGCAAAGCTGCATTGATTCAAGAACATTCAGAAGCCTGTCATTTTCCTTGCATTTCTCGTCGTATCGCTTGCGCCAGCATGGCTAACTCCCACTTGGTTCATCTGAAGACTGCTCAGAATGATGTTTGAGCACCAACTAAAACATGACAAAAGTAGCAAGCGGCTGAAAACAATCTTATATTATAGCCCACTCCGAAATTTCGGAGTCTTCGTTTGACAAAAACTAAAACAAAACAATATGACTGTCTAGAATTCGCAGACAGTGACCAGAGATGAGGATATTTAAAGAGATAGAAGACCTGAAAATTATGCTTATCAGCATCCCCCCCCCAATTTTTCAGGAAATATCAGTTGTCACCTGGAACTCATAAGTACAAACAAAACTAATGTTCTGCAATATAAAAAGTGCTCGCAAGCACTGCATACCTTGTTTTGCGGGGAAGCATCTTTTGCTTGGCACTACCGATTTGTTCCCCAAGTATTCGTTGATATGCCTCGTCTTGCGCAGCCTTTCGGGTTTCTTTCTTCTTGTTGTTTTCCTGAAATGAGAGCAACCTTTGAGATGTGTGGAAGCTTCCTTGATATGCAAGGCTTCATGCCTTTCTTCTCTTCTGATTTTTCGAAGGAACGTTGTCACTATCACTCTCTGTGATGTCGACTTCCGAAAGACGCATTTTCGGCTTACGAACGCGGCATGTGTTTTTCTTCTCTTCCAGCTGCTCTTCTGTGTCTACAAGAGAGCAAAATATTAGCCATAGCAGCACTGAGACGCAACAAAATAAATCACTTAAGTCACCCGAAACATAGTCCAGTGCTGCTATCCTTAACACATGGTGTACTTTCTTTGTCAAGTTCCCATCGGCTACTCGTGTGCAATAAAACGTACACGACATTTGCATGACATGTGAGGTTGCAACGCGTCCAGTTTTACGCCGTAAAAGCGAGCACTCTACCGTCACACGCCGCGCATACAGACAAGTACTCTACAAACACTAATTTGCACTACCACTAGTATGAACACAACCTGAAACTGATACTGTTGCATTACACCTTGCGTCCCCGTGTGTACGCAGTAAACCCCGCCACATATGAAACTTGCAGACGCGGACCTAACCGCGTCAAAACTTAGAACGTAAATATGTCAACTGTCACTTTTGTACCACACAGCATGATACTCACCAGCTAACATCAAAATTTGGGCAGGGTAATATCCACGAATGTTGTCATCGTCGTCATCCCAAAACACACTGTAACGTTTGTTTTTGTCGAAGTCGTCGTTATGTTGCGGCTCAAAGCCTTTGATGTTGCTTACTGAAATGGTGTATAAAGTGCAACTGAACTCCTTCAAAAATCGTACAAGCGCGAACATTTCAAAAGCGCACTCGCAACCATGCGTGCCCAAATACACAACAGACCATGAGGCAAACCGAAGGACAAAGAATCGTGACAGCCACGGAAGTAAGCTTGATCAAATATGGCGACACTAGCGACACCATCAGCGACACCAAGACGTCTCCTTATATGATTTCTAAGTTTGAACGACGTCGTGGTTTGAACAGTTCAAGTATGTATACTAAAAACAGTTTCTCACATGGCAATACACATTTATATGTCTAGTCTGTTTCTATCAGCTATCGGCTTTAGCCGTTTCCCTGTGCGGTTTCGCTCGCCACTTCTGAACATCGTGTTATGAACTGAACGTGAACCTCATAGATACTGTGAAAACGAAACTATATGACAATGACACAAAGTATGCTGTTCTTGCCAACTTCAGATCTCAACCGCTTCGACCGCTTCAGTGTTTTTTATCGTCCAGTCGTCGTTGCCAAAGGAGTACTCAGTTTTGCAAATCTTCATTAGTGTGCAGCGCGGTTGTGGTGCGGCGGTGCTCGATCTATATGCTTGTTTTTGAGCACTCACCGGTGTTTGAGGGAGCTCGGTAATCACGGTAACCTATAAACAGGCTGTGCGCATAACGAAAAGTTATTCTCCGACGTTGCGGTTACCTCAGCTGCGCACTTTCAGTTTCGTGAAGAGCCGCTATATGCATGGACCTTGCCTTGCACCCCTGACACATGCTATGTTTTGTACGGATCCCCCGAGTGAAGGTGCAAGAGGTGCGGACAAAAGCCAACCTTCCTGAACTTCATGGCGGATTGACGTTGTAGTTCCCTTTGTAAGGAATCTTCTGTGGCAGATTTGTACGCCTCCGGCTGTCATATATCTCACCAATATTTTTTAGGGGTGCCTTACCAACAACCTGTCATCAGGAGAGCTGCCACCAGAGATGGAGCAACGCAGACGGAAACTCTACTTGGACCCAGACGCATCTGCAGAAAAACTGCCGAGAGCAACAGCACATGCCTTGAGGGGCCACGACAGTACATCCGCAGCTGAATCAAGCAGCAATTTTCTGGAGAGCGTCTCAGAGTAATTTGGAGGTCACAGTGGTCACCACAGAGTGGAAGAACCCGACCAGAGTTTTGAGCACTGCAGTGATATCGACAGTGACACGTCCGAGAATTCTGCCGATGAGAATCCTAGTGACTTTCATGCTGGTACACCACAAGAGAGCACACATTCAGATTTTTCGCTGCAGTTCTCCATACCATTGGAGAGTGGCAAGTCCACAATGTCTGTTGGTGATGCTCTAGTACTCGTTATGGACTTTGCATCAAGATATGGCTTATCATGGAGCGGCACTGAGGACCTCCTCAAGTTGATCAACAAATTACTGGGCACAGACACTCTACCACAGAGCAAATACCTCTTTAGGAAGTTTTGTGGTGCAAGTCCCGAGGATATGACCTTCAGCTTTTACTGTCCTAATTGTGAGAATTTCCTGCAAAAGACTGCAGGCCATCTGAAAAAGCGCTAGTCAATATCACCCAAATGTTCCATTTGTGGAATTCAGTACAGTGGTAGGGAGCTAATGAACAAGGGCAGCTTCTTTGTTAGTTTACGACTAGACAAGCAGCTATCCTCTGTGCTGTCTGATAGTGCTGCAAGGCAGAGCGTATCTCAAACTCTAGAACAAATAAGATCATCCGAATGTGCATCTGAAGCATTATCTGACTTCATCGATGGGGAGCACTATAAACAGCAGAGAAAAATGCTGAACTGCAGTGAACATGACTTGACAGTGTCAATGAATGCTGATGGTAGTCCTGTGTTCAAGTCGGCAAATTATTCTATCTGGCCTATTCAACTTACAATCAACGAAATGGCACCGTACTTAAGGTGGCAATTCATAGTATCACCACTGCTTTGGTATGGACAGCAACACCCAAACATGACTATCCTTCTTGAAGAATTTTCAAGTCAGATGCAAACCTTATCCACAAAGGGTATTTCATGGGATCTTGATGGTCAGCGTGTGACATCAAAGGTGACTGTTTCAATGTTCACCTACAGACAAGTTGCTTGTCCAGACATTCCACCAAAATTTTGTATGTGGTGTCCGAGTTGGGAACACTGAGGGTAGAGGCATATAATGGTAAATATAGTGGATTACAGAAATGTCAATGAAACCAGGTAAAGCTAATTCAAGTTATTCAACCTTTGTATACTTCACTGCTTCCAGATCTACTGCATTTCCTGTGTTGCCGATGCCCCGGCCAGAGCTGCAATGGCAAATATGATACAGTACAACGGGTATTATGGCTGCACTTGGTGTTTGCATCCAGGAGTCTGTATCGATGGTAAGCTTGTCCTTTCATACAAGTGCAGGTTGATAGTGCTGAATTATGCTACGGTTACAACAGGGTGAGATAGCAGTTGTCTCGTGACGTAAAGATCAGAATTATTGTTACAGCAGTGCCGCTCACAGCGAAGTGATCAAAATAGGTCATTCATTGACTTGAAACAAATGGAGTAGGTATGAAGTGCTGACATGGAATGTGTCAGTCACAAAAAGTTTCAGATGTTGGACACACAAGAAGTACTGTGCACAGCAAATCAAAAGTTTTGGGGGATGCTTCTCAAGAAGTCACAGCCAAAGATTCGCACATTCATGAACAGAAAGAAAAATATACTTATAAACAAAAGTAATTGAATGGCAATAACCGAAATAACCAAGCTACGGGTTGGCAAAGTATCAATGATTGTTAAGTGTACTAATGGGTGCAATAAGGTGGGAGAAGTTGTTGCAGTCATACAAAGTGATTTGGAAGCAGAAATTAGCAAATTATCTGGTGCTAGATAAAGACGACTATTGTCCATGACTTGAAAACCCGAGACGAGGTAGGGATAGAGAGACCGTGTTTGTGTTTGTCTGTTTTTGTCCCTACCTCGTCTCGGGTTTTCAAGTCATGGATCGTCACCACCAGCTCGCTTGCTACCTCACTTTCCTTTCGTTACGACTATTGTGTTTGTATTCGGGTTCGATAAGAACAATCTACCATATCTTCAAAGAAAAAAAAAGGTATTGGTTGAACGCATAAGTGGGATATATGTCCTCAAGACCCACAGACTATCTACTCAGCAACATAAAGCAATGTGATTTCAACAGAATTTTTTAAAGTCTTTGTTCACAGCACTTCGGCACATACTTCATGCTATCTGTAATGGTATGTTATGCTGATATGATTTTACATTTACGGTGTGTGGCTAAGTATCCTCTTCATTCCTACAGGATGTGTGAAGCACCCATAACTGGTGTAGTGGCTGATAGGACCGCAGCGGAAACTGCAGCTGATATGTCATCTGCAGCTGCTTGCAACCGAACAGTGAGAGGATTGAAAGGCCCTTCGCCTCTATTGAACGTGCCAGGTTTCGACATTGTGTGGGGTTTCCGGCCCGACTACATGCACTGTGCCTTGCTGGGTGTGACACGACAGTTTCTTGAATTATGGTTTGGAACCGCTGGACAAGACTACTATATTGGAAATCCCCAAGCACTGTCTCTTGTAAACAACAGATTAATGAGCATTAAGCCACCGCACTGCATCAACAGGCCACCTCGTGACGTCAAGCTTAGGAAGTACTGGAAGGCGGCCGAATGCTAAACATGGTTATTTTACTACTGCCCCCCTTGTGTCAAGAATGTGCTACCTGAAAAATATTTGCGTCACTTTGCACTACTTATCCCTGGACTTTATCTTCTCATGAAGAGTGTTGTAATAAAGGATGACTTAGCTGAAAGTTCTGAAAAATAACAGAGTTTGTTGTACAAGTGCAGTTTCTCTATGGAGAGACACGAATGACATCTAATGTTCATTCTCTCCTGCACTTGCCAAAAAGCACTATACTTCATGGACCATTGTGGTCATTATCCTGTTTTCCATTTGAGAGTGGCATTGGTCACCTCCTTAAATTAGTTACTTCTTGGAATGGTGTTCCATTTCAAATCCTTTCTAGAATACTGCTGAAGAATAACTCCTTGCGACTGCAGTCTATGGCATCGCAGGACATTAAGAGATCGTGTCTTCAAAGAGTGTTCGAACGACACCATGGTGTGGATCCACTTGGGAAGCCAGTACCCCCACATCAGCATTTAACTGACTTGGTGCAACAATGTTTGGGTGAAGTGCAAGTTAAAGAATACCATCGTGTTAACGTCTGTGGATATGTTCTTCACAGTGAACAGTACAAGCGTGCTCGTAAACGTGACTCTACTCCCTTAAAAGTGAAGGACTTGTATCTGAGAGCTGAGCACATTGTATTTGTCACATGCAGTAACCAGAGAGACAGGTGTTACATTGTGTCCCATCATTATACGACCCATCATGTCAGTGGTGTTAACCACATTTGTCTTGCAGAAAAACTACCATCATATCAACTGATAGAGCTTACTGAAGATGCTTCTCCGTGCATGCACTTGGAGACTGAGTGCAGTGTCTACTTTGCTGAACTGTGTAATCGATATGAATGGCATTAACTATCGTGAATTCTGTCCTGAGTTTAAGAAGTTAGTTTATTGGCATTTTCTGTCCAGTGAATTACCCTTATTGTTCATTGTCATACACTGGGCCTGATATAGTTTGGTAAGTGGGCACTCGAGGGAATTCCTGGGCGAGGGGGGTTGTCGTAATTTACTGAAACAGTTGGGCTGTATTCAGGTTGGATCAGCTGTAACGGAATTGAGTCAAGTGCATCCATTCAGTTTACTTGGCATGATATATTTCTGTTTACAGTAGTACCATATATTTATGTGTTTATGTTGTCGCTACATTCTGTTAATTCTTGTGGCCTAAATCAAGCAACTCGTGGGGGGAGGAGGAGGTGCTGATCCCACGTTCATGGCCTGCCTTGAATAATTTCTCATTGTTTATGTGGTCCAGCATTTTTGGGAAAATATTGTGATAAAATCCAGCCCAAACTGCAATACTGTGCCGCTGTAACTCCGTAGCTTTTTCTCTTACACAGTGTTATTTTTCTCGCATATGAACATGTATATTAACTCTTTCTGAGGTGAAGTGTTCCTCACGAATAAATTATGTTGTATTGTTGGATATTTCCTTAATTCAGAAACTTAACACACCTTACTATAAACACTTATTGTATCAAAGGTCTATAAATTAACAAAAAATGAGGCTTTAGGGATTTATGAGAGCAATATCGGCATATTGTGTGTGCAGGAACGTGCAGAAAGGATAGGTCAGTAAGAATTATATTTGTTTGCACGACTGATGGCCCACAATAAACGCTTTATTCCTCTGGTGTTGTGGCACGCCTCTTCAGTTGGGGCAGCAGCTACATTGGAAAATAGTTGAGACACTGGCATCTTGAACTGTCGGGTGGCAGATGATTTCCAGTTTCTCCTAATTGACACTCGCACGCGACACAACCGGGGTTCCATTTGGAGTGCAAGCAGTACCAGTTGGACCATAACTGGTGAGTTTGCTAGCCACTTGGTTGAACTTTGGCTGCCAAACTCACACCAAGTGGAACCTGTAGTACTTGCAGATGCCACGAAAGTGACGCGTAACAAAGAGAAGAGGTTCGTGGGTATAACATTTCTAAATGAAACACAGGAAGGAGATAGTACTTCCGCATCAAGCGATAAAACGGTCTCCACATGCAGTTGTAGCCGAGCTGAGAGCATATATCTCACCGATAAAGCTGTCTCCCAGTAGTCTAGCTGTATCCAATAACACCCACCCGCCCGGCCGCTGGCGCTCATGGTCGCACGTACTGTCGTAACTTGCAGACTATATATGTCACACATCACGCACATAACGGGAAAAATCGCTGTACAAGCATGCTGCTATAAGCAAGCGGTATAACCCCATTCGGGAGCAGAAACGCACAAAATACGTACAAAGTTACAAAATAACTTCGTTAACACCAAACAAACTTTACCAAAAATTGAAATACGAATATTTCTACTAATAAAGTTACTTTCTGATCGTTTTTATAACTTTGTCTTTCAATATCTTCATAACTTGTCCTGGCACTGAAACCGAAACTTCCCCCCAAATATGTAAACTGGTCCAGTTCGAACTGGCGCACCACCCCACTTCCATTTGCTACCGGTCCAGCTTGAACTGGTACCAGTTCACTTTCCAGTTGCCACCAGCCCAGCTTGAACTGGTACCAGTTCACTTTCCAGTTGCCGCCAGCCCAGCTTGAACTGGTACCACAGAGTGCCCAGTTGCCACTAGCCCAGCTTGAACTGGTACCAGTTTACTTTCCAGTTGCCACCAGTCCAGCTTGAACTGGTACCACAAAGTGCCCAGTTGCCACCAGCCCAGCTTGAACTGGTACCAGTTTACTTTCCAGTTGCCACCAGTTTGATACCAGTTGGTTCCAGTTGACCACCAGTTGGTGCGAACTGAGAACGAGCTGGTACCAGTTGACTTCCCAGATCAAATTTTCGCCTGGGGTGGGAACATGGTCCGGATACAGTTCGCTAATCTTCGTTTGCTACTTCAGATTCTCATTGTCCTGCCCGACCTTGATCATGCGGGTTCATCGTGGCTTCAGAGCAACGCCGACCGCGAACCAGTTTGCGACATACCAGTCAACCTACTTTTGTACGACGAGGATCCGGTAGAGCATGCGTCGAGCACGGGAGCCATCTACAGGATATCAAGTGTGACTTCTGCTACGTCAGCAGCGCCTTTGCGTCAAGTGTATAAAAGCAGCAACCCCGCCTTCGACTTCTTCAGTGGGCGTGGGAACATTTGTCCGGATACAGTTCGCTAATCTTCGTTTGCTACTTCAGGTTGGTTCTCAAAATTCAATACCTTTGCACGCTCGACGTAGCGACGATCCAGCCTTACTAGTGTTCCCACGCCACACAGTTCTTTGTGATGTTGCTTGCCAGTGCATTTCTGTCATCCGTCACCTGTTGTTATTAGCTGGTGATGTAGAAGAGAACCCGGGTCCGCCCAAGACCACATATAAAGTTGAAGAAGTACTGCAACTGTTATCTGATATCAATGCTAAGATGTAAAAGCTAGATAACGGTCAAGCGTCTCTCATTGAATCTGTGAACGCAATACAAGCTTCGCAACAAAAATTGGAAACAAAACTTAATCACATTGACAGTCGTCTCGACACCGTAGAGAGTAAGACCAAAACCATAGACCGCCTTGAACACGAGTTCCAGTCGCTGAAGCAGGCCACTCTCTCTCTAAAACGGGAACACGCTGCGCTTAATAGCCGCTTGGTTGATGGCGAGGATAGGCAACGGCGGAATAACCTCATATTCCACGGATTGGTTGATAATCCCAGTGAAACATGGGCTGCGGCAGAGAAAACTGTAACAGAGCTGATAAGCCGAGAACTGCAGATGCGCTTTCATGCTGATAGTATCGAAAGAGCGCACAGGATCGGTATTTTCCGTAATGATAAACGCAGGCCCATTATTGTCCGCTTCGCGAACTTTAAAGTAAAAGATAGTGTGCTAGTTGCGGCACAAGCTAAAAGAGAGTGAATCCAGCACTGCAGAAGACTTTTCTCTACCCACTCGTCTTCCTAGGAAAAAGCTATTAGAGTATGGGAAGAGCACGAACAGTCCTTTTAAGCTTCGCTACAATAAGTTATACATCGACAACAGATGTTTTATGTATGATAGTGAAGCTGACTCTGTCTACGAAAATACTAGTCCTTCACGGTACCAGAACAGAATGAATTCAGGAGAAACGCTGGATTCTGCGAGTTCGAGTAATGAGGCACGCGGTTCGTATGTAAGCGTCGTCGAACGCACGCCTAATTGACCACTCGCAGAGGGTGATGGTCATAGTTCTACAAATGAAATATCTGTTTTGTACACCAATATACGGAGTGTTGTAAACAAGCGTGACGATCTTTGCTCAGTTATTGACTCATGTGATGCATCTATA
This sequence comes from Ornithodoros turicata, assembly GCF_037126465.1. Taxonomy (NCBI): domain Eukaryota; kingdom Metazoa; phylum Arthropoda; class Arachnida; order Ixodida; family Argasidae; genus Ornithodoros; species Ornithodoros turicata. The sequence goes on along the minus strand of NW_026999326.1, from coordinate 1,532,494 downwards.
GTTGTGCTGACTGAAACGTGGTTATCTGCATTAATCTCAAACCGTGAGTTATTTAGGTGTGAACGTGATTACAATGTTCTCCGCGCTGATAGAGGCTCACGCACTGGTGGTGGTGTCCTCGATGCAGTAGCCGTACACCTCAATGCAGTTATCGTGAACATTGATTGTGATCTTGAAATACTTTGGGTTTTAATATGTTGTCAACACGTCCGTTTTGTTTTGGGCGTCTGTTATCGTCCACCATCGATGGATCGTTCATTCATGTGCAAACTTCATGGTGTCCTTAATACGGTAGTTATTCGTTATCCAGCATTACCTTTATTCCTGCTCGGTGGCTTTAATTTTCCTAATATAACTTGGGAGCGTGAATCACCATGTGTTGTACCATATTCTTCTGACTGTAATGAATTCTTAGACCTGTGCTTAGACTTTAATTTAACTCAACTTGTAAAAGAGCCAACTAGGGTAACAGAGGTCACTTCATCAACATTAGACCTCGTCTTTACTACAACGCCAACTTACCTGTCATCTACGACGTGCTTACCTGGTCTCAGTGATCACAAAATCATCCACTTTAAGCTTAACATGTCTACTCAGCGTCCAGTAAGGCAGAGTAAATTAATTCGGGATTACAAGAATGCTGATTTCACAACTATCAACAGCTTGGTTGAAGCATGGTCGTCAGACTTTCTTCAAATATGTCACACGCGGTCAGTAAATGAAAACTGGAACGCGTTCAGAAACTTTGTGGAGTTTCTCATGGAAAAATACATTCCGCAACGCAGAATTTTCTCGCGGTCTGACTCCCCGTGGTTCAACACTCATCTCAAGAGGTTGCGAAATAAGAAAAAAAGGTTATTTCATGCCGCTAAGCAGTCTGGCAACGCAGAACGTTGGGTGAACGTTGGGTGGGGTGATGTTGTCGAAACACGACCAAGTACTTCTTTTGATGTTATTGTCGAAGCACTACCCAGTACTTCATCCCATAATCTTCTGGAGGCTATGCCATTCACGAGCACAGGTTGTACCGTCCAAGTTCATTTGGAGTCATCGTTGGTGTTGCCGGTGGTGCGTTGCGGCAGTACCTGCGTCGTTGACAGTCTGGTACTGAGTAAAAGTTGGACCATTTGGTCGGGATCTCAACCATTGGCATTCCCAGGGTTTTCTCCAATGGGTTTGCCTAAGTAGCGTGGAGGTGATTGGGGGCAGGGGGGGGGCAAAAGCTTGCAACACCCCCCTCTCCCACGCTCGATATGCCCACGATCTCAACCCTGAGACAGTAGAGCCCCCTACAAGTATCTGCTTTGCGAAGCTAACGAGATGTAACAAGCTAACAAAAGCATTGGACAAGGGCCTACTGCCTTGTCAGGCTTTTGATCAAAGGCAAAATCGGCAAAAGTGCATCAAGCAAAGGGCCAGGATGGCAAGAGAACCTGTGTACAAAAGGACACAAAAGGCTATACTGCCTGAGCCTTGTAATTTGCAGCGAAAACGGCGTGAGACTCTGCGCTTCATTTTGTGAAAACAACCTTTTGCTCTATCTGCTCCGCTTGTGAAATTGATATCTCTGTGGCGGCCCGTGGACGACGATGAAGACGTGCCTCTGCTGGCGCGCTGCACTGCGCATGCCAGCCAGGGTGTCCGCCAAAGGGTAGTCGGTGATAGCCTACACTTTGCCAGGAAGCGGGTGGATGCCGTCGGGCGTGATGGTATGCCGAGGAAAGTGATGGAAGAAACTCCAAACTCGCACTTGTTGGGGTTAATGACCACGCCGTACTCCTGCAACCGTGCGAAAAATTGCCGGAGGTGCTCGTGATGTTCGGCCTCGGTGTTGCTGGCGACTAGAATGTCGTCTAGGTAGGCGAAAGCGAAGTCCAGGCCACGCAGAACTTGGTCGATGAGCTGTTGAAACGTCTGCGCGGCGTTCCGGAGACCGAACGGCATACGGACGTATTCGAAAAGGCCAAATGGCGTCGTAATGGCCGTCTTCGGGATGTCTGGTGAATGGACCGGTATCTGGTGATACGCTTTCACCAAGTCGACCCTCGAGAAGAAACGAGCACCGTGAAGATGGGCCGTAAAATCCTGAATATGAGGCAGGGGGTAACGGTCGGGTAAGGTGGCGAGGTTTAAGCAGGCGTTACGCCGCATGTTACGCCTGCTTAACCTAACAGGTTACGTTACGTTACACATGTTACGTTAAGGCAGGTTTAAGCGAGGTTACTCATCTCATCACTGGAACCCTCCCGGATCGCAGCGCTCTTGTTCCCGCCATCCTGCTGCTGCTACATCAACGGCCACAGTCAGTCACAGCCGTGTGTCGAGTCGTGCTCCATCCACGAGTCGTCCTCATTCTCCTCTTCATGGTATCGGCGCGGACGTCAACTGCATGCACCGCTCCGCGTCTGAGGGGGGGGGGGGGTGATGTGGCGGCCCGTGGACGACGATGAAGATCTGCTGGCGCACGGCACTGCGCCTGCCAGCCAGTTCAACCGGCACCGTCCTAGTGTGAGGCCACGTTCATCTGCCCGCTGGGACATTCCATCATCGCCGCTCAGGACTCATGTAGGGGAACACCACGTCCTCTACATCTCCGTAACCACTTGGTCTATATTGATGTGGTCTGTTTTCCTACAATCACTGAACATTCCTAGAGGTCATGACATTCAGATTTTTTCAGGTAAGTCAGTTTAGAATTTATGCTAATGCGTCAGTTGCAACAGCATGCAGAAAACCAAACCTTGTCATTGTAGAAATTGAAGTTTTAGAGATATCGTAATGTTTTTTTTTAAATTCATTTTGTGAGCCTTATCAATATCTGTGCAAATTTTCATCATAACCTATTAAGAAACAAAATTTGTGTTGAGCCCCACGTCCACTCTTAAAGGCTGTTGGACACATAAATCAGCGCAAAAAATTGTGCACTTGGTAAATGCAATGAACAAAAAAATTCGTTCTTCGTAATCACATTTTTGTCTAACCCTTTTTTGCATACAAATTTTAAAATATCTAGAATGGCAATATGTGAGATGACTTGGCGAACTTCCACAATTGGGATGACATAATGAATATGGCCTTCTGCTCCAACGTTTCTCGTTTATGTGAGTACATGCACTAAACTCTGTGCCACAAAAATAGCCAGAGGTAGCGAGTCCCCGCATTGCTTTCGTGTTCTTGCTGTTACACTCACTTGTTTGGAATATAGCATTGCTATGATCTAGAAAGCTAGGCATAAAAAGCTTGAATTAAGGAAATTAGCATAAATTTAGCATTAAAATTAGCATTAAGGGGCTCATTAACTTATATGTATTTATTGGTATCCATGGAGGGCTTTTCACAACATCCTGGACTGTGATACTTTTGCTGAAATCGATATAAATCCCAGTGCTAGATAAAGGTACTACAACAGACAATAACCGAACTTCAACCAATACATTTTATTCCCTCCCCCAGAACGTTCTTCCAGTAGGCCATTAATCTGATACCCTCAGCAAACAAATGTACAACATAGAATTGACAAAGTTGGCTTCTCTCCAATACTAAAGTGCCACTCTCACAACTTTAAGTACGTTTCTGGCGTACAGTGCTGGACAAAAGTTCATGAAACGCTCTCCGGTGCATTTCTGCTGCGGGGTGACATGCTAGCAGAGAATGGGACCATACGGACTTGCAAACAGGCGGCTGGGATACCTTGACGCATGCCTGTAAGTCCGTACGAGCCCATTCACTAATAGCGTGTGACCGAGGAATGAATACGCCAGAGCATTCAGCACATTTGTCCAGCACTGTGCAATGACGCAGCACTACATAGCATTTAACATGGCACATGGATTTACATATACAGGGTGTCCCAGAAAACGTGTCATTGAATTATAATAAAAAAACTACGCCACCTAGAATCATGCGGTCAACGGCATTTGTTCTTACTAGGTTTTTGCCAATTCCTCATGTGAATGTCATGTATCGTAAGTTTAATTTTGTAAATATTTGCGAACTGAACTCGGAAATTTGCCAAGTAAAGGTCACTTTTTTACCCCGCCAATATGAAGAGCGTGTCGAATTCACTCAAGTTCATGATAATTGACAGCGATATTTGCAAGCTATGCCATCGGAAAAAATAGCCGAACATCATGCTTTTCGTAGCACAGAACCATAACGCGCGACGACCTTTTGAGCGCAATCGCTTGCTGTCCGACGAAAGGAGGTTCCAAACGCAGCCCACAGAGTGATAGTAGAAAAAGTGAGAGTTCCTGAAATTGGGAGAGGGTAAGTGCGATTCCAACGAAAGTCGGATGCGATAAGCCATACCTGTGTTATTCTTTCTGCGATGCAGGTGTGGGCTGGGCATCCAACCTCCTTTCGTCGGACTAACAAGGATTGCGCTGAAAAATTTGTCGCGCGCTTGCTTCGTAGAGCATGATGTTCGGCTATTTTTTCTCATTCACATTGGTGAGGTAAAAAAGTCACCTTTACTTGGCAAATTTCGGACTTCAGTTCGCGAAAATTTACATAATTAAACTTACGTAACACGACCAGTAGGTGGCAAAAACCTAGTAAAAACAAATGCCGTTGCCCGCATGATTCTAGGTGGTGTAGTTTTTTTATTATAATTCAATTACACGTTTTCTGGTACACCCTGTAGATCTGTGTCACATGGAGGTCCAGTTTATTACTTTAGAGACAGATACATATGTTACGTGTGTACCGGCAGATAGTTCGACTTCGCCTTAGCGTTCGTCTTACGTTTACACTAGAGTGCGGGAGTACGAAGTTCACTTCACAGCGTCCGGCCTCGAGTGTTTCGGGCAGGTGTGTGTGTGTCGAATAGCTGCTCACATGATCGGTTGCTATGCGGCGTACGCAGCACTCTTTCCCACCCCGGAAAAGTGGTCAGTGGTGTGACCTGTGTCGCGGTCGGAGCGAATATCGGTGTCCTTCGGTTTCTGTCGACTCCGATGTGTCATCTGTGGCGTCATGGGCCCCATTGGACGGGACGGATGCGTCGGCTGTACCACTTCCGGTAAGCGCGGTATCTGTGCCGTAGTGGGTCCGCATCTGGTCAAGGTGGGGTGTGACAATACCCTGAGCCGTTTGCACTTTAGCCATGCGACTTCCTAGTCCTTTGAGCACGATACCAGGATATCCTGGTCGATCGCACTGTTTGCCCACGTAGACTGGTGCTCCAGGTTTCAGACGACTGTCCATGTCTTGCTGGGTTGTCTTTTGGTTTTTGAGCACATCGGCCTTGATGATATCCAAGCGACTACGTGTCATAAAATTGAATAACATTTCCGCAGGTGCCTTTCCCCCATGGGCAGCTGATGGTGTCCTTCTGTGGTTATGAAGTCAGCGTTGCAGCCGGATTTCCAGTGGTCCTTCCGTCAGCTTCTTAAGAGCTTCTTTTACGCTTCTAACAGCCCGTTCTGCAAGTCCGTTTGACTGCGGATGATAAGGAGCTGTTCGCATGTGGCGAATTCTATTTCTCTTTACGAATTCTTGGAAGGCCGCACCTGTGAATGTGGTGCCGTTGTCAGTTACGATGCACGTTGGTAGTCCGAAGCGGGCACATATGACACGGAGATGAACAACGGTCACCTCTGCAGTTGCAGATTTTACCGGGATAGCCTCTATCGAGCCAGAATGACTATCCACAGCGACTAATATCATTTTTCGTTCAATCGGGCCGGCATAGTCCATCTGTATGCGAGTCCATGGTTCGGCGGACGATGGCCATTCCAGTGGCTCTTGAGATGGTGGTGATGATGCCGCCTGCTGGCATATCGGGCACGAACGTACTCATTGTTCCACGTCTCGGTCGATTCCTGGCCACCAAATCAGTGTTCTGATGAATGCTTTTGTAGCACTAATTCCCTGGTGTGTGCCGTGAAGCTCTGCGAGCAGAGCATTTCTTGCTCGTTCTGGTATCACTATGCGCTGTCCACGCAGTATCGCGTCTTTTTCAACAGACAGTTCTTGACGTCTCGGCAAGTATGGTTCTAGATCCGGGTCGTCCAGTTTTGCAGGGCAGCCCTTCACGATCCTAGCTTTCAGCTTCTGCATAACAGGGTCGTTGAGTGTGACGTCCACAAGCTGCTTCCCCGATATTGGGCTCGCGTCGAACATGTCGAGAGCGTTGATTGCTGTGTCGGTTGTTCCCTGGGGGTGCACGTTACATTAAACTGGAAGCCGGCTAAGGGCGTCAGCATTTCCATTGTTTGTCCCAGCATTGTACTTTGGCGTGGTTTCGAGAAGCAGGTGGAGATGTGCAGGTTCTCCTTTCATCACCCCTAGGCCAGGCTCAAATAAGTCGCTGAACTCACTTGTGAGGTTTCCGATTGTGGCACCATGCAGTGCTCGCAGGACGTTGTTGTGATTCAGAATACTCAAGGCGTCTATAAGGTCCCTTCCTATCAAGGCTGGTCCGGATCAACCAACCACATATAGCTGTCCGTCAACCTCTCAACCCAGGTCTTCAACTGGTAGTCTGAGAACAGCAGGAACAGGCAAAGTTCCAAGGTAGTACGACAGTTTAATGTCGCATGGCGAAATAGGCGGCCATGCCGTGGCATGTCTCCTGTAGACGTCTTCACTCACCACACAAACTGGAGATCCCTAACACAACTCCAGCCCACTTCAATTTGAGCATGATTGGCTTCATCTTACTTTAAGATGGTCCCTTTAGAGTGTACAGGTTGAAACATTCTTCCTTAGAAGATGTCTCGTTGTGGTTGCCTTTATCTTGTACCAGTTCCAAGGAGTTTGATTGGTGCTTTGGAGATATCTTCTGCTGTTCCGTTCCGTCTGACATTGACTAGCGAGGTGTCCGCGCTTCTTGCATCGGAAACACTCTCTCTCACGGGCAGTTGGGAGGCTTGTGCTCTTTGCTTCCACACCTGATACACGAAAACGACTTCTGTGAGTCTTTCGACTGACGTTCTTGCTTGCTTTGCTTGCGAATCACGTTGACGGCTCCATTGACACCTGACGCGGATGCCGCACTCGGCGCAAGATCCTTAGAGCTCTGAGCTGCAAGCTCCGCTGTCGTAGCAATCTCAACACTTTGTGCGAGTGTCAAGGTCTTGGGCTTCGTCAGCAAAACTTTCTTGACGCTCTTGTCCTTAATTCCGATGACAAATCTGTCGCGCAGGTTGCGTTCAAGCGCAGCACCAAAGCCACAGGGGTCAGTGATAGCACGGAGTTCGGCAACAAAAAACAGTAAAGGTTTCTCCCTCACCTTGCGTGCGGTTGTGAAAACGAAATGTTTCCGCTATTTCCGATGGCTCTGGACTGAAATGGCTTGTAAGAGTCGTCATGATTTCGGTATAAGGCACTTCCATTCGTTTCCTTGGAGCGAGAAGACCACGCAGTCTGCTGTGTGTCGGCGCACCCACCGAAGAGATGAAAATGGATCTCTTTTTCTTCTCGTCCGTAATGCAGTTGGCATCATAAAAGTCGTCCAGTCGGTCCTTGTACTGGTCCTATGTTTCCTCGAGCTCAATGAACTCCGGTACTTTTCCGATGGCAGACACGAAGGTAGGAGCAGGGCCGGTTCCTCCCGTCTTGGCCATGAAGTATCAAGCGCTACCACCAAGAATATGTACGGTGACTGTCACGTAGATCCAGATCCCGTACTGGTCGCCAGTGTTACATGGAGGTCCAGTTTATTACTTTAGACACAGATACATAAGGTACGTGTGTACCGGCAGATAGTTCGAAGGAGACCCAAGCAAGCAATGGCCGATGGCTGACGGTTGGCAAAAGGTCGGATGACAGTTGGCCAACGACTCTTTCGGCCATCCATGTTGGCGCAATGTTGCATAGTGATAGGCAGAGCGAGGATTGGAAAGCCGTCCGCCAGGGTACAGATCCGTATCAAAAAACGAGCTCGTTGGCCAAGCACGTGCAAAAGCTTAGACCAATCTCGCCTGGGGGAGAGGGTAACGTAGAATGGTGTAGCGTTACATAAGTTCGACTTTCGATGAACCAAAGGAATTTCTCAAAACTAAAGTAGTAAGAAACAGAAGCGTTACCTTCATGGCGAGTTAATACGACGAGAAATTCATCATTTCAGTGTAGTTTGTGTACGCGCCAAATTAAACTTGGACACCTCACCCTTCATTTTGACACACACGCGAACAGGACTCTAGAATTTGCGGAAGCTCGCGAGACAAGCTATGTATAGTATCTGGAAACACATGCTGTTGTGCGTTTGGTCGTATTGTGGTTTCGGGCACCTTACGAGCTTTTTTATACTTTTAAAAAAGCTCTATTTTTTGCATTTTGAAATATCGTCCTCACGTGCCATTGTGGAAAATACGAGAAAAACAAACAAATAATGATGTATCGTTACCTTACACCGCGAGACAATTGAGTATGACAACGAGCGACGCCGCAGGAATGCTTTGGTCTGTATCTTGCCACAAGCTTGCCACAACGTAGGCTGGCCAATGCTTCGCAAATCATTGGCCAGGGTACAGATCCGTATCAAGAAACAACCTTGTTGGCCAATGATGTACCAAGCAAGGCCAGGTAGGCCAGCCTAACTATTGCCAAGCTTGGCCCAACGTTTGTTTGTTGCTTGGGGACTACGCCTTAGCGTTCGTCTTACGTTTACACTAGAGTGCGGGAGAACAAAGTTCACTTGACAGCGTCCGGCTTCGAGTGTTTCGGGCAGGTGTGTGTGTGTGTCTCGAATAACCGCTCACATGATCGGTTGCTATGCGGCGTACGCAGCGATCTGTAAATGAGGATGAGTCCCACTCCCAAGGGGAGGTCATTGTCATGTGAAATGACGCAGTTCGTCCATCTGGCATTCACTTAGGCCTAAATTTCGTGCACGCCACAGGCGTCGAGCCCGTCGAGTGCGATGGTGAAAAGTGCTTACATACGGTAAAATGCACCCTATGCTCTGCACCCTATAAATTCCAACTTCGTTGGAAAAGACCAATGTTCTGTTGCTTTTGGAGTCATAAGGAACCACACAAAAAATTCACATAAAATTTTAGGGGGGGGAGCGGCACCTCTGGATCACTTGGCGTGGAATGGCCCACCTGCTTTGTATTGGATCATGTCGGCTATCTAGCAGGAAGACAGCAAGTAGGCATCCAAACCAGGCTGGTAGTTGGTTGGCAGGTTGTTTTTGTGTTGGAAATACGATAAATGTGCCTCTAATTCTTGTGATAATTTCATGTTATACGAATTTTTCATAAGCAGACACTATTTGCAATCTGGTAATATCAACGGTGCAGCTGAGGTATTTTGAATTGGGCATGACTTTCTACTGAACCATTCCCAGGAGACTGCAGTCTGCATAGCCAAAACCTGTGCACACCTGCACATAGCCTCTGTGTCCGATCAGTATGCACAAAGGGCACACTGGTAAAAAATCCAGCAAAGGGAGGAAGCGAATTGTAGAGACATGAAAAAATCCAGCACCAGCTCTTCACAATGGGACAAAGTGTAAGGGTATCCAGAGAAGCATTGGCTAATGTTATAGCCTCGGCTGAGTTGCCGAACATTCTTCTGTGCTTCCCTTACTGTAAAACAAAGCATGCTGTCTCCATTGGATTGTTGGGTCATTTATATGTACATATATTTGTACTTGAATATCAGTAAACAACAATAACAACAGTAATAAACAATGAATGCAGATTGGCGGACACACAAATTGCTGTTCATGCTGTGCACATGGACGAATAAGTGCTTGTCTAGAACAGGTAGTGCATGGTGGGCCAGTATGTCTACATGATTTCTCAATACAGATGAAATGGATGCCTAACATCCATCTAAAGAATAAGCCCAAATCTCAAGTATCCATTCTCTGTACTTCCAGCAGCCGTGCTAACTTAACGCTTATATGTGTCTACCACCCATACATCTGTAGCTGTGATCTTAGACGAAATCTTTTGGATGATATACTATTTTTTGCTTCTGCAGAAGTCACGTCATTCCTTCGTGACATGGATGGACCCAGCGAGAACCTTTTCAACTTGATATTATCCAGCTTCAACCAGTTGTTCATGGATTCCAGTTCTGCCATGATCTCCATCTCAGGTGGTCACATTTCCTGCTTAGACCACCTCAGCTGGTCTCCCATGGTAGGCTGGAACCAGTTCAAGCCACAAGAACCATTAGAGCCAGCTTGATCCCTAATCAGTGCGTTTTCTTCTTTGTTCTGTGTGTCTGTTATGAGTGCCTCACCCCCTTTGTATGGCCTAAGGCCGCTCGAAGGTAAGCTAAATAAATAAATAAACTGGTTCCAGCATGTGATTTTTGACCGGGATGTGAATGCAAGGTTAGAAGTACATTACACACACACACACACACACATATATATATATATATATATATATATATAGATTATAAGCTTAGGAGGGCGGTTGACCACGAGAATGAAATAAGCAGGAAAAATCAGCAGACGACAAAGAGCTTACAGGAAAACACAAAGGGGAGTTTATTAACACATAGGGATAGGGGTCGACATTTCGGCAGTCAGCGCTGCCTTCGACGGGACTGGGGTTTGGTGACAAGAACGAGCTTTATATATGGGAGAGGGTTAGGTACAAGGGAAAGAGAGCCGCGCATGCGCTTTTGTCATGACTAACACAGGTTGGTGACTAAATGAAAGGGGAATGACCGTGTCTGTGCAGCAGGACCTTGAGGAAATACCCGTGAGCCGGCTAGTCAATCCTGCTGCTTGGATCGTGACGATTTCTCGGCACGTGTGCTTCTTTGTGTACATGCTGCAGCCTCCTGGAGTGTCGGCCGTACGGGGTCCGGCGTTTCAGTACTTGCTGTACGTGTGAGTAGGCGACGGAGCAGCCGGGGTACCAAGGACCGCAGCCGGTGGGCGATCTGGGTGACTCCTTCGAAACTGGGGTGGAGGCCGTCAGCTGCCTCCACCGACTGCGTTTCCACCGACAGCACCCAACCAAAGTCCTTGCAGCTGACGGCCTCCACCCCAGTTTCGAAGGAGTCACCCAGATCGCTCACCGACTGCGGTGCCTGGTACCCCGGCTGCTCCGTCGCCTACCCACACGTACAGCAAGTACTGGAACGCCGGACCCCGTATGGCGGACACTCCAGGAGGCTGCAGCATGGACACAAAGAAGCACACGTGCCGAGAAACCGTCACGATCCAAGCAGCAGGATTGACCAGCCGGCTCACGGGTATTTCCTGAAGGTCCTGCTGCACAGACACGGTCATTCCCCTTTCACTTAGTCACCAACCTGTGTTAGTCATGACAAAAGCGCATGCGCGGCTCTCTTTCCCTTGTACATAACCCTCTCCCATATATAAAGCTCGTTCTTGTCACCAAACCCCCGTCCCGTCGAAGGCAGCGCTGATTGCCGAAACGTCGACCCCTATCCCTATATGTGTTAATAAACTCCCCTTTCTGTTTTTCTGTAAGCTCTTAGTCGTCTTCTGATTTTTCCTGCTTATATATATATATATATATATATATAGAACAAATAGGTTAATATATCAGACGGCTACGAAGTTGAATAAAAGTGAAATAATAAGACTTGGACTACAGATTACAGGAACGTTAACAAAAACTAATTTATTTATTGGGCAATTTAACACATAGGTTAAAAAAAGAATGGTCGACCACCATTCTTTTTTTAATCTATGTGTTAAATTGCCCAATAAATAAATTAGTTTTTGTTAACGTTCCTGTAATCTGTAGTCCAAGTCTTATTATTTCACTTTTATATATATATATATATATATATATGTTTGTAACTCAAACGTCGCCATGCCAGTACTGGACAGCTGTTTCGGCCTTGTTGGACCTCATCAACAGTACGCAGGCAGGCAACGTTTGAGTGGATGGCGTCAGAAGGTCGCGTAACACGTGATTCCTCCCGTCAGGGTGAGATAACTCACTCACTGAAAGCCCAGTGCAAAGCCAGTGAAGTATAAAATGAAAAAAAAAAATAGCCGGGGCTCTTTGGCTGCACGTATAGCATATGTTTGTAACTCAAACGTCGCCATGCCAGTACTGGACAGCTGTTTCGGCCTTGTTGGGCCTCATCAACAGTACGCAGGCAGGCAACGTTTGAGTGGATGGCGTCAGAAGGTCACGTAACACGTGATTCCTCCCGTCAGGGTGAGATAACTCACTCACTGAAAGCCCAGTGCAAAGACAGTGAAGTATAAAATGAAAAAAATAGCCGGAGCTCTTTGGCTGCACGTATAGCATATGTTTGTAACTCAAACGTCGCCATGCCAGTACTGGACAGCTGTTTCGGCCTTGTTGGGCCTCATCAACAGTACGCAGGCAGGCAACGTTTGAGTGGATGGCGTCAGAAGGTCACGTAACACGTGATTCCTCCCGTCAGGGTGAGATAACTCACTCACTGAAAGCCCGGTGCGAAACCAGTGAAGTATAAAAAAAAAAAAATAGCCAGAGCTCTTTGGCTGCACGTATAGCATATGTTTGTAACTCAAACGTCGCCATGCCAGTACTGGACAGCTGTTTCGGCCTTGTTGGGCCTCATCAACAGTACGCAGGCAGGCAACGTTTGAGTGGATGGCGTCAGAAGGTCACGTAACACGTGATTCCTCCCGTCAGGGTGAGATAACTCACTTACTGAAAGCCCACTGCAAAGCCAGTGAAGTATAAAATGAAAAAAATAGCCGGAGCTCTTTGGCTGCACGTATAGCATATGTTTGTAACTCAAACGTCGCCATGCCAGTACTGGACAGCTGTTTCGGCCTTGTTGGGCCTCATCAACAGTACGCAGGCAGGCAACGTTTGAGTGGATGGCGTCAGAAGGTCACGTAACACGTGATTCCTCCCGTCAGGCCGAGATAACTAACTCTTGCGTGAGGCAATGATGTTTAGCTTCCTTTCCCATATATACCTTACACATCAACATACAATGTTTTTCACGAAAATCCCACATCTAAGGCTGTCCAAGAATTTTGCTTTGTCTATCTCGTGGCTTTTAGACTCCTGGAAGCTGTAAGTGCTGGAAGCTTTCTTTCCTATCAGGGTCTGTTCTTTGTATTGGAGCTGGTTTGTGGGTTGTACAGCACAGCAGCAGCGACAAATGCGTTCAGTTCATCTCAGCCAGGGTGTGTAGTGGTCCAACTGGCAAGCATGGAAGTAGTAATAGATGTGGTCCAGTACGGACCCTAGGTGCCTGGTTCGAACCCTCACAGCGGCAGGGCCGACTTCACTCGCGTATGTTTTCCTGCGCCCGCGGGCGGCGCGAGGTTGGAGGCGCTTATCGGTGGGGGTGCGTGGCCGGAGGGCTGCTTGAGCGCTTACCCTCGCACATTTTTCAGCCTGGGTCGACTTCTTTCGCGGTGGGTGGATTACATGCAAGTATGGACATGCAAAGAGGAGTCATACACAAAAAGTACAAGTTGAAATACAGTTATTAAGGCCAATAGTGCTGGGAATTGTGCCAATTGTAATGCTAATTGTGATGCCAATCAGGTGAAGGAGAAAAACCAAGCCGAAAAACGTTCCCCAGCTGTAACAGAATAAATAAAAACACAACACAGTACATGTAAAGAATGTACATCATTTATTCGCTATATCCAGTCATCAGTTTCTGAAAGAAAACATAATATCAACATTCATCACATTGCTTACCAATTGTTCAATTACAGAGCCCTGCATCAACGACCTGAAGGATGACTTATTATTATAGGAAACTATATTCGCATTCAATAATACATTCAGTACTGCGGCCGCACTGTATAATCTGAAAAATGTACATTTTAACATCAATAACCATGCTTGAATCCATGGAAGACCATGGGACATGAACGACAAGAACGACACGAACACAAGAGGAAATAAAATCTATAACACTCCATTTAATCAAAGAAGATATTCTTATACGATTACAATCAAAATTACAAGTTTTATTATAAAAAGTGTAATATTCCTATACGTGACCACCATAGTGGAGCTTTAATTACAGGTTCAGATAGATGTATGTAATTAATTGTGAACAGCAGAGATCCCGGAAGACCTTGGGACACGAACGACAAGAACGACACGAACACAAGAGGAAATAAAATCTATAACACCACATTTAATCAAAGAAGTTATTCTTAATCAAAACAACAGAGGAGGATAATAATCTATCATTTTAACTATCATAAAATCATCCTCGTGACATAATATAATCGAACACTATATAATTTTCATTCTAACAGACAGTACAAACCTTACTTTCTTTTATGAATCCAACACAGAAAATAGATATGATAAAAATGAACTTGAAAGCACGAAATGAAAGCACGATCCTAGCCAACAACCAGATCTAATAATATCTGCACTGCTTTGTTGAAGACGGGAGGCGTACGCCTGTTTTGTGACAGTTATGAACATTTCGAGCACAATAGGGAAGATAAGTCGATTATTCCAACAACACGCGACTTTTAATTAATCAATTTCTCATTAAGTAATAGCATAGACATAAGGAAATAATGAGAAACATCACAATCAACAGCTAGCATTAATAGAGAGCCACACCTGCAGCTCCTAGCCATCACGTAAACAACAGATACATGCAATAGCGAAACAATCTTCACTTCTTTTTTTACAACAAACAATTTTTACTCATGTCAATTGAGTGACCACTTGAAATAAATACAAGACAATAATTATTTCAGGCAGTAACTTTCTAAGCAAGCGAGAAATATTTAAAAGTTTTCCTATAGAGGAAATGGACAGACACAATTAATGCATAATTTAGATATATACATAATACATAACTAGAGAATATATCCCATCAAGTTATAACGTTTTTCGGCAGGACCGTGAGTATCATCTTATGGACGCAAATTTTGGGGGCGGTGTCCTTATTGCTGTTAAGCAAACTCACTCTGGTTTTCGTCGTAACGACCTTGAAGTTTGTAAAGAAAGCGTGTGGGTTGAAATCTGTACAAGAGATAAACCAAATCTGATAGTAGGTTGTTGCTACTTTGCACCAAATGTAAATGGCCATGATTTTGTCTGTCAACTGGAGGATCTGAGCAAATGCCTAGACACCATTAAATATCGTGTGTTGTGCCTCGGGGATTTTAACGTCCCCAACATTGACTTGACTGTTCCACGTCGTGTCTCACTTTCTGAGGATAGATCTGCGTCCAAGCCAGACTCTTATCTTGTTCTGTTGCCTTTACTGTCTTTAAGACAGTTGAATACATTCCAAAATGGTGCAGGGCACGTATTAGATCTGGCCCTCACAAACTGCGACGTGGAAAGTATCGAAACTGTCAGAGAACATTTGGTGAGAGAGGACGTGTGGCACGTTCCTTTTTTGTTATCCTTGCGCCTTACTTCAACGCCGTCCAATAGATTTGATAAAATCACTTACAAGTTCGCCAAGGGCGATTACCTTGGCATGTATCGATATTTTGAATGTTTGGACTGGTCTGCAGTTCTTGACACATCCGATGCGGACATTGCTGTCGAATTGTTCACCTCTGCTGTTCAAAAAGGTATTGATGTCTATGTCACTAGGAGTTGTGCAAGGATAAAAAATTATCCCTTTTGGTTTTCTGCCGAACTTCGGCGTGTGCTACGTAAAAAAACTGAAGTTCCATCGTCGTTTCAGAGCATTATGTGATGTTGATTCGTACGCAATATACAGCACACATAGAAAACAAGCGAAGGCTTTGTATCGTCGGTATAAAATAACTTGGTTCGTAACCCGCGAGAGTTTTGGCGCTATACGAAGGAACTAGGTTCCAACCGCGAAAGTATCACACATGTTAATGACCCTTCTGGAAATAGGAGGGATTTGCCTCCTGACATTTCAACGCTTTTGCGGATCATTTTTCTTCGGTTTACGCCTTACAAGAGGCATGTACACCTATTTCAATAACTGATGATTACCTCCATGTACCTTTCATTGATTCCTCTGAAGTGCTGACTGCAATCCAGATGCTTAAGTCGAAAATGTCCTTAGCCTTCGACATTATCAAGGGCTGTGCTGTGCTTTTTGTGGTTCCCCTGACACATGTCTTTAACTTATCGTTATCGACATGCCGATTCCCTAAACTTTGGAAGAATGCCATTGTTATTCCCGTATATAAGTCTGGGAACAAATGTGATGTTAAAAACTACCGTCCAGTATCACTGTCATCTGCCTTTGCCAAGGTTTTCGAAATCACTCTGTGTAACCGCCCCACGCATTATTTTAAACGCAAAATCGTACCGCATCAGCATGGTTTTATCAGGGCCAGGTCCACTGAATCTAACTTGGTTTGCTTTTTGAGTGATGTACGTCCTGTATTTGAGGAAGGCGGTCAGGTTGACTGTGTCTATTTTGATTGTTCAAAGGCTCTCGATCTAGTTTTGCACCATGCCCTTGTGTCAAAGTTAAATTGTTATGGTGTTAGTGATCCTCTCTGTTCATTTTTCTTAGACTATCTTACACATAGAAAGAACTTCGTACGTGTGTCTGGCTGTTTGTCGCAACCATATTGAGCTGTACATGGGGTTCCCCAGGGCTCAATACTTGGGCCTCTTTGGTTTAACGTATTTATTAACGACTTATGTTTTAACTTAAATTTTGCGAAGACACTGCTGTACGCTGATGATATTAAGTTTTACATGCCTATAACTTCGATAAATGATTGCCTTATTCTTCAAAGTGAAATTAACAAGGTAAAATTATGGTGAGGACAAAACGGAGTAATTTTAAACGCATCGAAAACATGTGTAATGTCTTTTACCAGGAAACGTTCTTCGGTTGATTTCCCGTATATGCTGGGGGATACCCCTTTGAAGAGATCACTTGTAACTCGCGACCTGGGTGTTTTCGTAGACAGTAAGTTGAAATTTGTAGAATATGTTAACTATATTATTCGCACGTCTTACTCTGTGCTGGGATCCGTTTCAAGGGTCACGCGTGGATTCAGCGATCCTCATTGTCTCATGAGATTATATGGTTCTTTAGTCTTGCAAAAGCTAGAGTACTGCTGTGTTGTATGGAGTTGTATTGGAAATGCTTTGGCATTGACAATGGAAAATGTACAACGCCGATTTATCAGAATTTACTTTGGTAGATACCTTGGAAGACAATATTTTTATGAGTATAACAGAATACTGAGTCATTGCAATATAGAAACGTTGGTTACGAGACGCAAAAGTCCAGACATTATATTTTTGTGCAAATGCGTTCATGCCATTTTCGATAGCCAGTGTTTGATCGATCGAATCAATTAGTTTTCATGCACCAATGAGAACTTTCCGCCAGTGTCGTGTTTTTAATGTTCCGAGATTTAGCTGACTAAGTCCTCTGGCCCGTGTGCAGCGTCTTTATAATAATGAAATTTGTGACATTGACGTTTTTTATTGTATAATGTTTTACTAATTCATGTTCCACTGTTTTGTACTAACCATTGTACCATATTAGAAGGCCATCGCGCTGTTTATGGACAAGCAAATAAAACTATAATAATAATAATAATAGTAATAATGTTTTATTGGTGCCCAAGAACGGTCGTGACGACCCTTGAATCCATGCATAATGCCCAACTCATAGAATATCAATGGAACCTGAAACAAAACAATAATTAATTCAGACAAGTCATTTCTAAGTAAGCAGTGTGAATGCACCGCAGAATCTGTATAGAAACTTGTCATTTCAATGAATAAACAAGATCAACTCGCGAAGTTCAAGCGATAAAGTTAGTGATGAAAGCCGACGACCCCAACATCAACATGAAGTAATAGAAGGCAGGATTCTAGCGTGGTCTTGTACATAGAATCATTGAAAGCACACATTTTTTTTCTCACTCATCATATCCTTTTGTAAATCATTTTCCACAATTCTCACGGCAGGTGGATATTAATAGCATTCTAAACCCGATAATAAATTTTTAAACGACAAAATAAGCATAGATATGCTTTTAATTAAGTGTAGACGCGCACTTGAAAACAGAAGAGACAATTGCACTACATTGAAGAGATGGTCGGATTTTGTACTCGTTACCATAAGTCATGGGAAGATGTGATAAAAGAAACTGCTTCGAAAAAGAAGAGCCGCGAAACGATTTCATTATCGCTGCATTTCAATACGTCCTAGACATGGTCGTATTCGGAGATATGGTGCAAACTATAGAATTGAAGGTGCAAGAATTTATATACCGAATTTACAATACTTATAAAAATATCTGCACAACAACGTCGGAAGAGCCACTGGGATTGATGGCGGAGTTTTTGAGGTTTGCTAACGAAGAATTGAAACACAGTAGACTAGATGTAATTGTAATCATTGCAATGGGCATTGCATTCATCAAGAAAGCAGTGAGATCAAATTATCGTATACAAGCGGTCTATATCGCACGATTCATTACGGATTTGTTGAAATTACACATATCTGAGATGGAAAGTACGTAAAATCTTATCAAATGATATGTTCAACTACAACGGCAACGCAATTATTTTCTTCTACCAGTTCTTGCAACGATGTCGAATGAGCAGAAGTTCAACATTGTCGTGCAAGGTCTGATGTATCATCACTTATTGAAACTCAACTAACGTATCAACTCCGGTGGACCACCGGACGATTTTCATCTGATACGGTCTTGTACGCCATTCAAGAATCTTCATACAAAGAAAGGAAACATCAATAAGAGATTCTGCAAGTTTATCGCAACAAAGTGCAAGTTGCTGAAGCGATACAAATGCGGCGACAACGTATCGGTTGCATTAATCAACGCTGGATTCAAGCAACCAATAATAAGACATCATTATGTAATACATTCCGAATTCATCAATCAAGACAACAAACGAAAACTTAAGAGATTGGAATAGGACAATTGGAATTTATCGGAATAAACAAGCATAGAACTGAAATAATAAATGTTATCTTTGTCATCATTATAATGAATTCTACGCATCACAATGAAAAACACTTTGCATTTAGCATGGCTAGACTGAGAACAGTGATCGCTAAGGAAACGAATATTCCACACTGTGTATAAGAATTCTCATATGGAATCAGAGCTGACCATCAAATAGGTTTCACCCGACTACACTCTGTACAAGTTCAACACCCCAAGGATAGAATTGCCGGAGAAGGATCGGTCATTGAAATTTAGAGGCATGATACATCAGTCTATGATTACAAAAAACGGTCACTAATCCTTTGTGAAAACTTATCATATTTCAGGAATAAAATTCCACAATGCATGTATATTTCTCAAATAGTTGAGCCCTCTTATGCATGAGCAAACGACAAATGTATAATTCAAAGTATGTCTATAACATCTTTTGACAATATATGTTGAAAGGAATCTATTATCAAATGTCGCGATGCAAATGGAGGATTTTAGAACCATGATGTGCAGGCGAAGTCTATATTTCTAATCACGTAATCTTTGTAACACACGGCACACAAACGTATATGAAATAATTTCTAAGTGGCAATCAGATTTTGGGAGAAGCGGATCACACAACCGTCATCAGAAATACTTAACCAAAATGAAGATGAGCATTATGCATAAACACAATGGAATATATGTTATATTAATAATAATAAGCAGATCAGCACAGGTCACACATAAACGTAGATCCAATTCACAAAATGTACTCGAGGTTTCCCGCAGTCATCCTGAAAAATTATTACCTTATTTTAGTGTCATAGCATCCTGGAATGGAACGGCCATACTTTAATTTTATAAGTTCTTAGCTCATAACGTGGTAAAACGCAAACTCCACACTAAAGATCATTTTCTTCTTTAAATTTTCAAAGTCAAAACTGCACGAAATTTCTTGCATTTTTTAAAAGATATAGTCACACATACCATACAAGATATTTGATTGTGGCTTAACTGCTAAAATTTATCGATTCACATTCAGGGGAAGTGGAGACTACCACACATCAGTAAGAGTTTAATTAAAGTTTGAACAGGTGTTGCGATTTACGATCAATATTGTAGAATGTGTAATTTCACAATACGCAAGCTTTAGCTCGCTCACTTTGACGAGCTAAAGCTTTCATGATGACAGAGAATTTAATCGAATGGATTGATATTTTCTATATACACTATAACGTAATGCGAATTCTCTATGTCGTGGATATTGAAAGTTACGAATTTTTTTTTCAAATGAAGACGGGAGGCGTATTTCGAAACCGTGACCGGTACAGAAGAGCGGTGGCGGCAGAAAACCCCGAACATCCGATGCGTTTGCTGTACGGACGCCGACGCCGACGGGGGCTATTTGTAAATTGTACGCACCGCCCACTTGGCAGGGCGGAGGGTGGTGAAATGTGCTGAACAACAAGGTTAGGTTGGAACACGCACGTAATTTTGAAGTTCTTTACTATGTGTTTGGATTACCAGGAAGGGTGGGTCAAATTTGACTAGCCCTTGGTCTGTAGATGTGACGGAACGTTACGAAGTTATAGTCGAAACCAGACAGATATTCGGAGGATGTATTATGCCATATAAAGCAAGAGGGCGACAACTGTTAATTTGAACGTTCGGAAACTGTCACACAAGGAACAGTATGTCCAGTCGCACTGTTAATGTCAATGTCGTTCTTTCCCTGTCTGATGTAGTGTGTGCCTCGACCCACATTCGAAGCACATCAAAAAAGTTTCTTGCGTCAAACAGTTTTCATTAAGGAGCCTCCACTGATAATTCATATGCTGTGAGTAAACAGGGTGCGTAGAATTGATCCACTGTACTGAACTGTCTATACGCTGTGTCATGCTAAGGCTGAGACATACACTGAAGGCAGGAACGCAAACAGGCTACCTGTATTTGAATGCAAAAGTGAAGACCATGCTGTACTTATTATATCTCTATACAGATAATAAGTACTTACAAATGTCAGCACACACTAGTAGACAGGTCCCAATAGTTATTATACTCTAGGAATTTTTTGTAAATTTTGTTATATTTGTTACATCAACAAGCGCAACAAATTAATAAAATAAAATAATTAAATAAATTAAAATGTTGTGTCAAATAAAGAATAATGTAATAATTGGATATTTGTAATAAAGAGAGAGAGAGATTGTAATCGAGCAGCATTGCCTTGACATTTGGGTGAGACTTATGGGTGAGACTTACTTTGAGGACTGGCGGTCGCTGTATCGAGCTCTTCTTTGGCATAAAGGACCTACAGTCAGGAAACAAGTGTGTGTTGTTCGCCCTTGACACATGTATTTCAATCGAAACTGGCAAATTAATTCTGTATGTCTTAAGCTGGGTTGCACTAGTGCAGGTTAGACCTCCGTAAACTTAAGAGTGCGGTGCCATGAACTGTGCAGGCAATGGCTCATTTGTATATGCTCGCTAATTAAATGAAAATTCTAACATTTAATTTTTACTTGTGACACTTTTGGAATGTCTATTTTACGTATCGGAACCTTCAGCGAAAATATTAAAAAAACCATGGTGGCAATTCGTGATTTTTCCAAGTTATCAGTTGGTTACAATTTACACATGTTTTGTACAGAGCAGTGTCCAAAGCTCTCTTACTCAGCTCACTTGACGTATCTATCGCATGTTCATTTGTCTGTCACACAAACAAGGGTGACAAAGGATAAGACAACATTCACACAGGCCAACTTTCTGCACCAACTGCACATTCATGACAGACTCAAGTTGTAGGTAATCTGTCACCGAACGAAACCTTCAGAAATTGGTTGTGCATTGGCAAGTCAGCGAGAAGAGCGTTGTCACATGACTTATGCCCTCACTTCCAATGGTGATGCAATTTTATTTGTGTCATAGTGCCGTACTACTATTATTAGATTGCATTGGTTACGAATTGTGCAGGTTTAGCTGAGCAATAATAGTTCTTAAAAGGTTAAAGTCGCAGAAGCATTCCAGTTGGCATTTCTTAAGAGAATGTTGTTCCCTTGGTGAAATGAGATGATGCGAGATAGTTTGTCTACGGAGCTGCCTATAGTTGGTACTTGTGTATACGCAGATGGCACCGCCTCCAAGTTGGTCTGTTGGTCTCTGTGAACACTGCTTAAAGAACAGCCACAAGGCATGCTTTGAAATCCTTCTCTACCTGACTTGTAAACAGCAACGGCTATGTTGTCATTTCGCAGGTGAGACAGTACGTTTGCATCATGAGACGACACGAGTGCTGTGCACCAGTTCGGTAGAGAAGACGAATGAAAAGCGAAGCGTATCTTCCATGTGACCCTTAATTTCTGCCCTCTATGTGTGAGCCACGCGGATAAACTCACAACTGACAGCAGCCAAACAGCACATTTGTACAACGCTTCACGCAAGAAATATGTCAACAGAATCCGACTAATAACTCGAAAAAGTCACTGAGTGTCAATGCAGTTCGTTCTCAGAATATTTTTTGCTGGATGTACGGGCCCACTTGCAAGAAACTTCTGCTAGGATGCTAACCTTGAAGCATTTCCTTTGACACAGCTCTGGCAGTGCATTTCGCTTTTAGGAAAGTTTGTGTCAGTAGCATGTGCCAAAAGCACTACGAAGGCTGCGCGAAAGGGAATTCCTCAAGGTTAAGACCCTAGCAGAAGTCTAGTTAAAGCAGGCCCAGGTACTTACCCAAAAGTGTCCAAAGTAAAATTCAAAAGATAAGATATTTATTTAATTAGTGAGCATATGCAAATAAGCCACTCAATGCTCAACTCATCTTTAGCGATAAGAAAGCTCTATAATAGCACCAACTGTTTATTAATTATTCAGTCTGGGGACCTTCACGAAAGAAGTCCAAAAGAAATGGAACGTGGGCAACAAAAGGAGTAACAATTAAATAGGGTGTTTACACTTTGGCCGTTTATTCCATGTAGCAGCTGCACTTTTTGAAATCTAATCTGCAATATTGTAAATTGTAGTAAACAGACTTCTGGTAGGAGTCACATGATGTCAGGCCAAAGTTAGGTATTTTTGGTATCAGGAGGGGTAGTGATTCTATTAGTAAACATATTGATGACACATAACAGATCCTTCTCATTTAATGGACGCTACCTGTAGTAATCAAAATGCATGTAAATCCTGTAAAAAAATGTGCCTTATGAAAGAATATCAGGTGCCCTGTCTAATCCCTATGTACGAAAAGGGGGCCGTTCCCCCAAAGCCCTGCGATCAAGAGGAAAGTATTCTCCTGCACCCACCTTCCAACACCTGCATACGTACAGACATACATTATATCAACGTAACCAAAAGGGGCTGTGTTGATTGACCTGGTGGTGCTTTCATTGTCACCACGAAAGCTTGTGTTTAATCAAAAGTTGACTGCATTGAAAAGACAGAGCTTTTGTTAAAAACCTTACACCACTTGTTTTTCTTTGGTGTGTCGTTCCCTTTTCTTTCTTTCCTGGGAATAGCAAGCCACCATAGCACAGGCTAACCTTTCCCTACTATTTTATAATATAATAAACATATCCCCCCACACACCATTATCCCTTGCTTTTGTGCTTTGTAGCCTGTATGATATATGAGACCTGCGCTGGGCATCTGCAACCACGTATAAGACTATGCAGTATAATAATAATAATGAATAATAATAGTATATAATTAGTTATATTATTCATATTAGTTTAACAGTAATAGGATAATAATAAACAACAAATATAACAGAGCATGTGTGGGCTTGACCATTTCACTCAACAAAATGGTTACTGTGGCTGCAAGACATGAGCTTTATTAAACACAATTGTGTTGCAACATTGTGTTTCTTCATCTGTCTCTACTACTATCAGATAGTATAGCAAAGACAAGTGCATCGATCTTAGAAGCCGGAAGCATGACGGTAACGAATAAACAATAATGTATTTTTATGTATTTGTCCTTTCTATGTGTTCCAGCTTCAGAACATCAGTTCTCTCATGTTCAACAGTTGCCGCTTGCGTCGATACCGTCGTATGAATGTGTGTATGAGTGAGCAAAAATGTAAGAGTGAAAGGAGGATAAGTAAGAGAGAGTGGCTGGTTTGTCCCTTCCGATGACGCACCCTTGGAAGTCGCTGGGGAGGTGTGTTAGCTTAGCTCAATTAGTAGAGCCCTGGACCGGTAATCCAGAAGATGTGGGTTCGAGTCCTACGGCTGGCTAGACTTTTCAGTGACTTCCATCTTTCGTCAATAATGTGGTTGCAAGACAATAACTTGACCTACAATCACTCATAGAACAGCATAAATGTACGCAAGCTGGTGGACAAACTGCATGGTAAATAAACCTGAGCAATGGGCAAATGTTGCAGACAACACGAAAAGACTGCATCCCGTCACGTTGTTTCCAGAGTACGTCCATTAATGAGGTCTGCATACCACAAAGCATGACCTACAAGATTTGCAGAACAGTCTGCGTGAACTTCTAAAACACTTTTTTGCGGGTTTCTAAAGATGGTGCAGTACACAAGCAATTGTCAAAGTTCACCAAGCATCACATTGCTCTGCCCTGAGGGCATAAATACACAAATCAGAAGGAAGCAGCATAACGAAGCGAAACGAATGGACTGGCCCTGCATGGAACTTTTTGATATGGGCATAATTCCAAGACATTGTGTAGAAGAACAAATTACAGTAGACTCATTAATTCAAACCCCAGGTCATTACATATTTTCGTTCAAATTGTCATAAATTACTCCAAATATATGTTGCAGCTCACATTTTTTAGCCTTTCCTCTAAAGAAGTGCTATTTTGAGTGGGGACACAAAACAGCAGGCATAAGTTAATAACTGCAGAGATATTCAAAAGAAGCATGTCGATGGTTACTAGCTTAACACGTCAGTCCTCAAAACTAAATGTCTGATGTCAGCTAAAGCCCATGCAGTAGGGGTGCCTTCTTTAGGAGACAGACATCTGGAGGTGAGCATTATGTTCAAAGGAGGGTGTCTCAAGAGGTGGCGTCAGCAACATGCGGAAGCCATCTTCTGCCACTTCTTTCACAACGGAGGGTTTCATAAGGGAATGAAAAATGCTGATTAGGCAAAAATGCCGTTCAGTTAATAAGCTTTTCAATACACTGAAAACTGTGGGCTAAACATGGAGGTGACATGAAGTTTGTCTGAAGTATGCCAAAGTATGAATTATCATAGCTCGAGGTAATGAGAGAACACCTACATTAAACTGTAGCAGGTACCAGACAAGTTTTTATCGGTTTTTTGAGGTCTTTCGTATTAACTGCTGTGAACTTGTCTGCTTGTATGGCATTAGCACCAGACCTCATCAAACGCAATATATTTACCCTCTCTTGTGCAACGATGGCCCGCTTAAAGACATGTCCTGAAGCTCACTAACACAACTGTTACCTCATAGCCATAGTACTGTACATGTTCATCGCATTGCCCTTGGTGGTTTGTTTTTCTTTTTGTTTGCCTTTCTTTGCTGAGGATAGCAACCCGCCATGGCGCAAGCTAACCTTTCCCTCCTATTTTTTACATAATAAAGATATCCCCCCACCTACCTGGTGACCTTATACGACTAACCAATAGATGCCTTTGTGTTGTTGAGGCTGTGTGTTCTTCGAGTGTCCCCCTACAATCTGAAGTTATAGCAGTGAGTGGGACCAGAATTCATCAAAACCATGCTCTTAAGCACAGAAAAATCAGCACTTAAAAAAATGTAATCTATTTTAAGCTTTCTGGCATGAGTTTACACAGCCTATAGCAAAACCAAAAAGTTGTAACTCTAGCGATATGGTGCTACCATAATTGATATGTTTTTTGTGCACAGCAAACTGAAATATTAAAATGCCATTATTATCGGCAAAACATAGGGAATACAGTTCTAATGTTTTTGTATTACACGGAATTACGGACTTCACTGATGCCGTCCAACTGCAACGACATGCATGGAGCCCAAGCAAGGAAATGACATTGCTGTGTGACGTTGCAAGTATTACTCTAGTGACATGAATAAATAATCCTTTTTGTTTGCTTGTAATGAAAAAAAGACGAGAAACTGAACTTGTCTCCCGACTTGTTCTGCTGCTCCTAACATAAATTATCAACCCCCCCCCCCCCCACACTCTCTAAAAATGCTGCTCATGTGCTCTGCTCGTAAGTTTGCTGTTCACTATGCACATGTTCGCTGTTCAGAAGTTCACTTGTCGTATGTTCACTAGCAGTCCACTATCACAATTATCCCAGGATCATGCACAGAGAATCCTAAAAGGTTGTATCCATCCCACAGCTCTGAACACAAGTGCCGCCAAGGCAGCATCCCTAGTGTTCGGTGCCCAAAGTCCCAACACCTTCACAATATTGAAGACACTGCTGTCTAGTCGAGCCCTTTTTGTTTCATAACCTGGCAGTGCGTGTTGCTGTTTTACAGAGCTGCAGTGGCTTTGCATTTGTGAGCAACATGTTGTACTTAAAGCTTAATTTATGTGCAGACATACATACAGCATGTGATGGTGTCGGTATGATCAAGATTGGGTCAAATGGGTGCAAACACATGCACTGTATTTTTTTTTAGTTAACCCACTCCCTTGCCCTGATCAGTAAACATGTGAACCTAGACACCTTCCCATGTCGGTTTGATAAGTCAACAAGTTTCTAAGTTTGCTAGATACCCCCTTGTAGAAACCATTGTATGACAGCTTTCCTAAATAATAAAAACAAGAGCAACGTGTCATGTGTTAGTTGCCAAAACCGAGGACTCCCAGTAATACCCAACCAGCAGTGAACCCAGCAAAACATGAAAAGCAAGTTGTAGTCATCTCATAACCATGTCAAATACATCTTGTCACTATTTCTAACCTAATTAACTTAGACATGTTTTTCTGGAGCTACAATTCTAGTTATAACTGGTAATGCTCAATGGTTGTCTCCAATGAACAATTCCGTGGTGAATCTCGTATGTGCATAAGGTATTGCATAAACAGGTGACGGGTGAAACTGATGATCTTTCGTCCTGAGGTGATAACCACTTTTGTCACTTTGTCCATTACCATCACAGTCATGAGCAGAGATGAGAGTTCACTATGAGACACACAGATGATCATAGCCATGGGATACACAGTGAAAAATAAAATCAGATAATATAATTTACACCACAAATTGCGATTTCAATATTCCTCATGGAACGTGCAATGTGGGCATTGGCTAAGTCACAAAGTTACCAAAGTAATGTCTTGCTGGGCTGCGTAGTAATGAACTAATCTAAAACAAGTAACGTAACTAATACTTGCATTCAGCTCGTGCAGTTCAAATGAGAAAACAAACATTTCAGGAATAAATGTTTGACAAAATTGGTCAGTTCTGGTTGGGTGATATCAAGTGAGACATAAGCAGCTATACCTAGATGTTCCAACTCGAAGCATCCCTTCTCTCTCCAGAAAACAAACAATGTGAATGCCATTACTCGACATAGGATGACCAATGCAGTGATACTGACTTCATTGCTGTTTTTGCTTTTACTGGTAGCTTTTGTAGAAGTATGCTTTTCAATCATTTCAAAAGTCTTGCTATTTTGGGGCACTTGCTCTCTTTAGGTATGCATGTGTATATTATGCATAATGTTTTCTCAAGTTCAGGCCACAGTTCCCTGTTAGCAGTCAGAAACACTGAATAAAAGACAAAATATAGCAACATAAAAACCTGTGTACAATCTTTATCATACTGTGTAAATTTATCCACAACATTTAGTAATGAAAGGCAAGTGCAATCGTCTTTTTGCCAACATGTAACCACAAAAGTAAGGTGTGTAACACTATGGTCATAAAAGCTTATAAATATTGGTCAGAAAAATATGTGAAGTGCACTGAAATGCACCATAAATACAGCCTGATTACGTGTTATACCCGATTACACCCCAGAGTCTGAAGAGTTCGTGTTACACCAAGTATCACCCTGAATTCAACCACGTTTCAATCGTGAACTAAACTGGGTGCACATTATTTAGATTTGGTGCTCAAGACCACTACATGCAACTTTCTCTGCGAGAGAGAAAAATACAAAAGGAACATAACCTGAAAACGTCAGAACTCTAGTCGCTATTAGTGACTCTAGTCGGAACAACACACACAGTCTTTGTGCACGCACTACGCACAGACTTCAGTACGGCGCCTTTGCTTTTCCAGATTCATTTGAAACTTCTCTACAAGCCGCCAGGATCCATTTTCAGTTTCGTGTATTAATGGCAACGACCACCCAAATAGCAGCACAACATCGCTTCATACACTGAAAAAGCATAAATGTTGCAAGAACTTGCGCGTTACTTAACGAGTAATCTCAAGGCACGTCAACCAGCAAGCCAAATCTATCTGTTTCTTTTCACTCAACCCATCTGTCCTAACACAACACCACAAAACGTAACACCGCCTACAGCCGTCATTATGTCAGCAGCGTCCTGCGCCAACGCGACGCATCGGGGGTCGGATTCACAAACGCGATCGTAAGTTACGCTAAGATGCGCTAAGACGTCGTAGCCTGAGACGGGCGTACGACGGCGTCGTAAGCGCGATTCACAAAGCTATCGTAGTGGAGAGGGTACACCCTTTGATGAGAAAGAGGAAATTGTCACATGCAACCAGGAGAGAAACACGCAACGGCAATGTTTTCACTATGGTAACGATGACGAAATTTTGTAGTCGCACCAATAAGAGTCGTCCCGTTAGAAGAAGACGAAGTTGTTCGCCCCCAAATGTTTTGTTACTGCACGTGCTCTCGGTCCTTCGGTAGTCATAATGGATACCATGCAATCACAGCCGAAACGCCAATATCTTGCCACAAGCTTGCCACAACGTAGGCTGGCCAATGCTTCGCAAATCATTGGCCAGGGTACAGATCCGTATCAAGAAACAACCTTGTTGGCCAATGATGTACCAAGCAAGGCCAGGTAGGCCAGCCTAACTATTGCCAAGCTTGGCCCAACGTTTGTTTGTTGCTTGGGGACTACGCCTTAGCGTTCGTCTTACGTTTACACTAGAGTGCGGGAGAACAAAGTTCACTTGACAGCGTCCGGCTTCGAGTGTTTCGGGCAGGTGTGTGTGTGTGTCTCGAATAACCGCTCACATGATCGGTTGCTATGCGGCGTACGCAGCGATCTGTAAATGAGGATGAGTCCCACTCCCAAGGGGAGGTCATTGTCATGTGAAATGACGCAGTTCGTCCATCTGGCATTCACTTAGGCCTAAATTTCGTGCACGCCACAGGCGTCGAGCCCGTCGAGTGCGATGGTGAAAAGTGCTTACATACGGTAAAATGCACCCTATGCTCTGCACCCTATAAATTCCAACTTCGTTGGAAAAGACCAATGTTCTGTTGCTTTTGGAGTCATAAGGAACCACACAAAAAATTCACATAAAATTTTAGGGGGGGGAGCGGCACCTCTGGATCACTTGGCGTGGAATGGCCCACCTGCTTTGTATTGGATCATGTCGGCTATCTAGCAGGAAGACAGCAAGTAGGCATCCAAACCAGGCTGGTAGTTGGTTGGCAGGTTGTTTTTGTGTTGGAAATACGATAAATGTGCCTCTAATTCTTGTGATAATTTCATGTTATACGAATTTTTCATAAGCAGACACTATTTGCAATCTGGTAATATCAACGGTGCAGCTGAGGTATTTTGAATTGGGCATGACTTTCTACTGAACCATTCCCAGGAGACTGCAGTCTGCATAGCCAAAACCTGTGCACACCTGCACATAGCCTCTGTGTCCGATCAGTATGCACAAAGGGCACACTGGTAAAAAATCCAGCAAAGGGAGGAAGCGAATTGTAGAGACATGAAAAAATCCAGCACCAGCTCTTCACAATGGGACAAAGTGTAAGGGTATCCAGAGAAGCATTGGCTAATGTTATAGCCTCGGCTGAGTTGCCGAACATTCTTCTGTGCTTCCCTTACTGTAAAACAAAGCATGCTGTCTCCATTGGATTGTTGGGTCATTTATATGTACATATATTTGTACTTGAATATCAGTAAACAACAATAACAACAGTAATAAACAATGAATGCAGATTGGCGGACACACAAATTGCTGTTCATGCTGTGCACATGGACGAATAAGTGCTTGTCTAGAACAGGTAGTGCATGGTGGGCCAGTATGTCTACATGATTTCTCAATACAGATGAAATGGATGCCTAACATCCATCTAAAGAATAAGCCCAAATCTCAAGTATCCATTCTCTGTACTTCCAGCAGCCGTGCTAACTTAACGCTTATATGTGTCTACCACCCATACATCTGTAGCTGTGATCTTAGACGAAATCTTTTGGATGATATACTATTTTTTGCTTCTGCAGAAGTCACGTCATTCCTTCGTGACATGGATGGACCCAGCGAGAACCTTTTCAACTTGATATTATCCAGCTTCAACCAGTTGTTCATGGATTCCAGTTCTGCCATGATCTCCATCTCAGGTGGTCACATTTCCTGCTTAGACCACCTCAGCTGGTCTCCCATGGTAGGCTGGAACCAGTTCAAGCCACAAGAACCATTAGAGCCAGCTTGATCCCTAATCAGTGCGTTTTCTTCTTTGTTCTGTGTGTCTGTTATGAGTGCCTCACCCCCTTTGTATGGCCTAAGGCCGCTCGAAGGTAAGCTAAATAAATAAATAAACTGGTTCCAGCATGTGATTTTTGACCGGGATGTGAATGCAAGGTTAGAAGTACATTACACACACACACACACATATATATATATATATATATATATATATATATATATAGATTATAAGCTTAGGAGGGCGGTTGACCACGAGAATGAAATAAGCAGGAAAAATCAGCAGACGACAAAGAGCTTACAGGAAAACACAAAGGGGAGTTTATTAACACATAGGGATAGGGGTCGACATTTCGGCAGTCAGCGCTGCCTTCGACGGGACTGGGGTTTGGTGACAAGAACGAGCTTTATATATGGGAGAGGGTTAGGTACAAGGGAAAGAGAGCCGCGCATGCGCTTTTGTCATGACTAACACAGGTTGGTGACTAAATGAAAGGGGAATGACCGTGTCTGTGCAGCAGGACCTTGAGGAAATACCCGTGAGCCGGCTAGTCAATCCTGCTGCTTGGATCGTGACGATTTCTCGGCACGTGTGCTTCTTTGTGTACATGCTGCAGCCTCCTGGAGTGTCGGCCGTACGGGGTCCGGCGTTTCAGTACTTGCTGTACGTGTGAGTAGGCGACGGAGCAGCCGGGGTACCAAGGACCGCAGCCGGTGGGCGATCTGGGTGACTCCTTCGAAACTGGGGTGGAGGCCGTCAGCTGCCTCCACCGACTGCGTTTCCACCGACAGCACCCAACCAAAGTCCTTGCAGCTGACGGCCTCCACCCCAGTTTCGAAGGAGTCACCCAGATCGCTCACCGACTGCGGTGCCTGGTACCCCGGCTGCTCCGTCGCCTACCCACACGTACAGCAAGTACTGGAACGCCGGACCCCGTATGGCGGACACTCCAGGAGGCTGCAGCATGGACACAAAGAAGCACACGTGCCGAGAAACCGTCACGATCCAAGCAGCAGGATTGACCAGCCGGCTCACGGGTATTTCCTGAAGGTCCTGCTGCACAGACACGGTCATTCCCCTTTCACTTAGTCACCAACCTGTGTTAGTCATGACAAAAGCGCATGCGCGGCTCTCTTTCCCTTGTACATAACCCTCTCCCATATATAAAGCTCGTTCTTGTCACCAAACCCCCGTCCCGTCGAAGGCAGCGCTGATTGCCGAAACGTCGACCCCTATCCCTATATGTGTTAATAAACTCCCCTTTCTGTTTTTCTGTAAGCTCTTAGTCGTCTTCTGATTTTTCCTGCTTATATATATATATATATATATATATATATATAGAACAAATAGGTTAATATATCAGACGGCTACGAAGTTGAATAAAAGTGAAATAATAAGACTTGGACTACAGATTACAGGAACGTTAACAAAAACTAATTTATTTATTGGGCAATTTAACACATAGGTTAAAAAAAGAATGGTCGACCACCATTCTTTTTTTAATCTATGTGTTAAATTGCCCAATAAATAAATTAGTTTTTGTTAACGTTCCTGTAATCTGTAGTCCAAGTCTTATTATTTCACTTTTATATATATATATATATATATATATGTTTGTAACTCAAACGTCGCCATGCCAGTACTGGACAGCTGTTTCGGCCTTGTTGGACCTCATCAACAGTACGCAGGCAGGCAACGTTTGAGTGGATGGCGTCAGAAGGTCGCGTAACACGTGATTCCTCCCGTCAGGGTGAGATAACTCACTCACTGAAAGCCCAGTGCAAAGCCAGTGAAGTATAAAATGAAAAAAAAAATAGCCGGGGCTCTTTGGCTGCACGTATAGCATATGTTTGTAACTCAAACGTCGCCATGCCAGTACTGGACAGCTGTTTCGGCCTTGTTGGGCCTCATCAACAGTACGCAGGCAGGCAACGTTTGAGTGGATGGCGTCAGAAGGTCACGTAACACGTGATTCCTCCCGTCAGGGTGAGATAACTCACTCACTGAAAGCCCAGTGCAAAGACAGTGAAGTATAAAATGAAAAAAATAGCCGGAGCTCTTTGGCTGCACGTATAGCATATGTTTGTAACTCAAACGTCGCCATGCCAGTACTGGACAG